>NC_140629.1:35671608-35831608 GCF_057382275.1 Copadichromis virginalis
TAAGGTCAAAAGGTGGGGAGTCCCAGATTTAAACCTAGTGGGAGTGACCCCCGCAGAGGGACAAAAGACCCCCTGATGATCCTCTAATCGCCTGAGCCAAGGTGTGAAACTGGGTGTGGGTCCCAATCAGCCAGAGTTTCGGGTGGGTTCATTGTGAAACCTGGCCCCACCTTATCATGCGAATTCCTGAGGTCAGATGGCCCAGGATGTGAGTGGGCGTTAAGGTGTCTGGGGAGGGAACTCAAAACTGGATTATAGATGGCAGGTTTAAATCTGGGACTCCCCACCATTTGATCTTAGAACTATAGAATATTTTTCTTGCAGCAGAAGGGCGGAGGGCACTAAAGTATCAATCAGTTAGGGGTGCTCAACTGAACATATGTGTCACAGTAGTTAATTAAAACTTTAGTAATATAAGTAAAAGTGTTATGACATCATGCGCCAAAAGAAAACTTTCACGAGTTAAAGGCAACAAAGTAACAAAATGCAAAACAAGCATCCACTGATTCTGAGATCTTCTGTGAGGGGTCAGCTATGACCGACAAAACTATATCTGCAGCCTATAACTTGGAAAACATTGTATTATGCAGGTATGCGTGCTTTCATGAACTATAATATTTGTGCTAAAATGGTGGGAAGATTTTTCAGATGTGTTTGATTTTATAGAAAAGTAACTAAAATTCAGAGGGGGACAGTTGTGTCACTTTGCCGTGCACACCTGTCAGAACCTCTGTCCCAGACATATCAATATTATCAGAGCAGAAAAAGCAATATTCAATCTCAAATATCAGAAACCTCAATACTGAACAGAGTTCATTTAGAAGCAAATTTACAGAAAACACCTCTGTGGAAATGGCACACGAGTGACATAAACAGAAGAAACACAGTCACACAGGTGGAATATTGAGTGAACTATTATTATAATAATAATAATAATTAATGAATTATTGAAAATAGAAGAAATTAAGGTCACACTGCACACCATCAATTATCTACAAAAAAATCAGAGACTTTAAAACTCCACTAACATTGGCCAATGTATATAATCTATCTCTCAAAATACCTGAATCATGTGACTTTTTATATACTCTAGATGTTTATTGGTCAGTGTGACTTTTAAAGATGCTCCTATGTCGTGCAGGTTATGAGTCTGGTGTCTTCCTTCGGTCCTCTGATCACCGCGGGGATTTTCTCAGCCACTCTGTCGTCAGCTCTGGCCTCGCTCGTCAGTGCACCCAAAGTCTTCCAGGTCAGAACCATAAAGCTCCAATTTACTTCTGTTTCAGCTGTTTTCTGACTTATTTCCTCATCTGCCTGCTCCTGATTGTTTCAAAGTTGCTTGACGAACCTGCCAACATTACTTCTATATTTATTAAACTGAGTGATTTCTAAGTTAATAAAAGCTGTATTTATTCTAGGCTCTCTGTAAGGACAACATCTATCCTGGACTTAGTGTGTTTGCAAAGGGTTATGGCAGGAACAATGAGCCGCTCCGTGGTTACGTTCTGACCTTCTGCATTGGTCTTGCCTTCATCCTGGTTGGTAAGCTGTTTAAGTAAACCTTCAGCTCCTGCATAAGAAACATAAAGAATAAAAATATCTACAAAAAAAAGTTAAACCTGTCTTTTGTCCACTAGCGGAGTTGAACATCATTGCTCCAATCATCTCCAACTTTTTTCTGGCCTCGTATGCTCTCATCAACTTCTCAGTTTTCCATGCCTCCCTGGCCAGCTCTCCAGGTAATCTGTGGAACTGTAAAGGAATTATGACTAGATTATAGATTATATGAAAATTACCATAGTGTTATGCTGGTATTTCTGAAAGTTTTCTCAATCTTCCTTGTCTTGACTCATCTCTTAATGGCATTTTAGCTAGTATACAAATTGGTGAATGATGTTTATAGTACAAAAAGTTCTTTGTTGTTGTTTTTTCACTGAACTAAACATAATTTCTATTAAAAACATCAAAAGAAATCCCTCTGTTTGGCCTGTTAACATCTGATCTACTCTCGCCCCTCCACTACAGGGTGGCGCCCCAGCTTCAAATACTACAACATGTGGGTATCCCTTGCCGGGGCGATCCTGTGCTGCGTGGTGATGTTTGTCATTAACTGGTGGGCGGCCCTCGTTACGCTGCTCATTGTCCTCGCACTCTACATCTACGTCAGTTACAAGAAACCTGGTAAGAAGACAATGGCACAATATTTTATCCTTTCCAAACTTCTAACAACGACCTGCTCGCCAATATGAAGCTCTGGGTCAGGTACTTCCAGCTGATTTCACACGGCACCATTTAGTGGCCGTTTCTTTAATGGCTACTAAATGCTGGGTGTCACCAAAGAACATCTAAATACTCAACACCTCCCATTCTCTGGATGTCTGACTTCTTGAGAGAATGAATGCACTGGTGTCATCCTCCAGTCACTGGGAAATTAAATAAAAATAGAGCAACTGCAGCAAAAAATAATAAATAAATAAATACAAATAAATAAAAAAAATGCATGGTACTGATACCTGAGCTCAGGACGGCGGACATATTTAATGTATGTAACTCTTAGTTGTGCCCATTCTTTACTTGAGCGTTTCCATGTTTATCCACTTTAAACTTTTGCTCCAGTAGGAATTTTTTGGCTTTTTAATCAATATGTTTGATTTCTCCCAACATTTTAAAAGAGATCTGTGTGTTAATTTAAACGGTGCAATGAACAGAATAATAATCATAATCTTATAAATGAAAGTTTTCTGGCCTACTTCAGTTTTGACTCTGTATAGGTTCTGCATCTTGGCTTTTACGAGCTATCTGAGGAATTCAAGCAGCTCATGGAAAACAAACTAAATATAATCACTTAATAAACTGTGATGTATTATTTAAAACATATAATGCAAAGCAGTTAACATTAGTCCCACCTGCACGACCTGCAACAATACTTACTGTATTAACATATTAATATTGCATATACTGTATTATCCACTTTTACTTTCTTTAATGTTTATCTTGCTTTATCTAATTACAAATTCATCTTTTATATGCTGCAATTAATAATAACGACCATGATGATGATGATGATGACTATCATTATTATATTGTGGATAATTGAACTCCATGAGCTGACCAATCTACTCAAATTCAAACTGCTGTTTCCTCTAGATGTGAACTGGGGTTCATCCACTCAGGCTCTGATCTACAACCAGGCTCTGACTCACTGCCTGAACCTCACCGGAGTCGAGGACCACGTTAAAAACTTCAGGTCAGCATGAAGCTTTGAGTGGAGCTGAACTCATGGACTAAAAGTGACTGAAACAAAAACCAAACCCTACCTTTAACTCTAGACATGCTTAATTCTCGGCACTCGTTACCAACACAAAGGCATTCAGTAGTAACAGTGGAAACTTGGCTCTAACTGAATTTAAATGATCAAAATGTAATCCAATTTTAAAAGTAATTATTTAAACCAAAATAACCTGACTTCTTGTTTTAAAACTACCATAACTTGACCTTCTGTATAAAATGTATATTGACAGGCCGCAGTGTTTGGTGTTGGCGGGTTATCCAAACGCTCGACCCGCTCTGCTTCAGTTGGTGAATTCTTTCACCAAGAACGTCAGCCTCATGGTCTCCGGCCACGTCAGAACTGTACGTACCAAATGTCGCCTGTTAGGTCTGCATGTTACGCTTTCTTTCACACGGCTGAAACGTTTTGTGCTTCATCTCCTCCCACTCCTGCTCCAGGTGTCCCGTCGGTCGAACTTTAGGGAGCTATATCAGGATTATGCCCGCTGTCAGCGCTACCTCAACAAAAAACGCATCAAGGCTTTTTATGCTCCTGTTTTTTCAGACAACTTGAGGCACGGAGCTCAGTTACTCCTGCAGGTACAGAAGAAGCCTTCTTTTTGCACCCTTCATCTTATATTAAAGTCACCATTTACAAATATGTGTTTCCTCCCCATGCTAGGCTGTTGGTTTAGGTCGTCTGAAACCCAACACGCTGGTCATGGGTTTCAAGAACAACTGGAGTGATGGAAACATGAGAGATGTGGAGAATTACATCAACACTATACAGTAAGGGCTAATGCGTCTTTTTAAAGAGCTACCAACAACCAATTTTACAATCATACTGTTTTTTGTAGTGCTGTTATCATTAATTGTGTTAAAATGACGTTAACGCCATGTAGGCTCTCTCTATCAGATTGTAATGTTAAAAGTTAAGGTTAAAAAAGTGGACTAATCTTTGTCTTTGATGCAATTTTGCAGCTGAGGTTCTGCATCACACTTGGAGTCATTTTTGTATAGCGTTTCATTTATTTATTTATTTTTAATTCCAGTGATGCCTTCGACCTTTTGTTCGGTGTGGTAATCCTGCGGCTGCAGGAAGGACTGGATATTTCTCACATCCAGGGACAAGGTACGTCTGTCTTTTTCTTCATATCCATCACTTTGTCTACCTTCTGTTTATACTGTGTTTGTACTCCTGCAGACGAACTGCTATCATCCCATGAGAAGCCTCCAGTCATCACTAAGGATGTGTTGATTTCTGTCATTCCGGCTAAAGACTCAGATTCTGACTCCTGTCCTTCAAAAACCACCAGCAACCAGAGCAGCCCGCTCATCACGAGAGGTAAACAGTGAGGAAGAATTAAAATTATACCTCAGCTTAGCCTATTGCTCTAATGTTTACTTTTTATACAACTCTCACTGTCACAGGACTTGTTGTTCTTATATTTTATTCAAGTATTTCCATTTTAAGGCAGCTCATCGTTAGCGGTGAACAAAAAGGAAGAAATTAAATTGATCTCTTTTTCTTTTCTAGCCATGTGCTATGCTATGGAAATTATTTAAAATCAGCAATGATTGAAATTGACTGACTTCTCGTCCAAAAAACATTTGGCACAATCCCTGCACAGTCTCACGGCTAAGCTTGTGAAATATTCCATTGATTTATGTTTCTAGCATTTTTTTAGCAGCAAAAGTATATAAAGAATTAATTATTTGAACAGCTAAGGCTCTGTTTTACTATACTGTACTGTTGTGAACCCTGGTGATACAGCTCAGGAGCTTTTGTGTTTCTTTGACTTTACCTCGTCTTGTGCTCTTCCATGTGACGTGGCCTACCAGAGACCAAGTCTCCTCTGAGCCTGACCGACCAGCGTCTGTTGGAGAGCAGTCAGCAGTTTAAGAAGAAACAGGGCAAAGGAACCATTGATGTTTGGTGGCTCTTTGATGATGGAGGTTAGTGTTCTCATTGTTATATGAAAATAAAAACATATCTGGTGAACTGACTTTGGGTCCTATGATTCTGTCAAAAAGTCTAAAGATAGCTAACTGTTGGTTGTGCTTTTCGATTCATACGTGTCACTGTCGTAAAAAGTAAGGTGAAAAATGAATAGACTTAAAAAACATTCAAATCTGTGGTTCCCTGATCTACACAGCAAAATCTCCAGTGTTAAATTAACACTGGAGATTTTGCTGTGTATACTGGAAAACAGATTTTTGTTCAGTTTGGGGTTTTTAATGACCTGTATAATCTCTGATGTGTTGGTTTGCAGGCCTGACTCTGCTGATCCCCTACTTGCTGACCAACAGGAGTAAGTGGGGCGACTGCAGGATCCGCGTGTTCATCGGCGGAAAGATTAACCGCATCGACCACGACCGCCGAGCGTGAGTCAACAGCTGCTTATCCACCTATGCCAAGCAATAAACTTTACTTTACTACAAACTTGACTTTATATCCACATACATTTATTATTGTGTTTTTGTTTTTGTGTCACGTCAGGATGGCCACGCTGCTCAGCAGGTTCAGAATCGACTTCTCTGACATAAACGTCCTCGGTGACATCAACACCAAACCCAAGAAACACAAGTAAGTCCTCTGAAACTTCCTGAGCTCAGCAGCTTGATCACTATGGATTTGCACTAAACACTATTGTTTTTAATGTCTTTAGCGTCTGTGTTACATGTGTAAATTGCTTACAAAGTGTTGGAAAGCCAAAGTCAAAAGGTGAATGATTTGTTCATGAATCCTCTTTTTTAATTTATCGATTACTTGATGACTGTGAAAGTCAACATGTAGAAAGTTTGTAATACTAAAAGTTTAAGTGCTTTGAAATATTTTTTTAAATGTTCTTTAGAATGAAGCATCATGTGGGGAGGATGAAACTGATAGCGCTACTCTAAAAACCTAATGTATGTGTTTTGTTTTTACAGTAAGCTGACCTTTAAGGAGCTGATCGAGCCGTACAGGCTGAAGGAAGACGACATGGAGCAGGAGGCTGCTGAGAGGCTGAAGGCCCAGGAGCCCTGGAGGATCACTGACAACGAACTGGAGCTCTACAAGGCCAAGGTCTGCCCTCATGTTGCAGACACACTCAGACCAATCACAGTGCTCTGTTCAAGTGGTTTATGTAACTATACTGTGTGTTACTTTCAGACCAATCGTCAGATCAGACTGAACGAGCTGCTGAAGGAACACTCCAGCACTGCCAAACTCATCGTCATGTAAGAACTTCGTAATAACTTTGTCATCATCGTGTCATCATTTGTTTTAATTTACAGACAAACTCGCATTTAAAAAACCTGGTTAACCCGGCTGCTCATTTCCATGAATCAGGTGTTTCTGTGTGAGCTTGCATCTTCTCCCTGTGCCTGTGTGGGTTCCCTCTGGGTACTCCAGCTTCTTCCCACACTCTAAATACATGCGTGTCATGTTAACTGGTGATTCTAAATACACCGTGGGTGTGAATATGAGCATACAGCTGTCTGTGTTGAAGTGGTGACTTGTCCAGTGTCCAGTGTGCACAACAGTGTCTTTGGATCCTGGAATACTCACTACCAAAACAATCATTAATTGACAAAATAATGCATGACAAGCCAATCACTGCTTGTATGGACACCACTTTCTGCAAAATGAAATAAAACCATAAGAGGCCAGATTAAATTCTTATAACAATGAAAAAGAACACCAGTGAACTTACAAAAGCTTTGGACATTTAGCAAATGCACCAGGGGGATGTTAAAGAAGAACAATCTCCAGGAGAAAGCCATAAGTTCCAAGTTCAACCATAAAGAGAAGACGCCAATGACAGAAAATACAGAGGATTCACCACAACCATTTATCAAACTCAAGAACAACAAGTTAAACTTCACCGAAAAAACCTTCACCAATTCTGAAGCAGCATTCTATCTGTTCAAGTCAACCTGTAACAAAGCGACAACAGTGTGGAGAAGTCCTGGAACCATGTTTTATGCTTCGGAGCCGAAGCATAAAACATCAGCAGCAGCAGAGCTGGTGTGACGCAAGGGCATGCTTGGCTTCCATCCATGTGTGCAGCAGATTGTGAAACATGTTCCATCACAGTATTAAAAAAGGCATTTTATATGTGATTGTGTTAACTTGTCCAACTAAACTGGAACCCAAAAAACAGTTAGCTATCCCGCGGATTTAAAGTTGAGAGTCTGAAATTTTGACTATATCTTAAACTTTGATACTGAAGAAATCTTAAGACACTGATGAACTTCAGAAGCATTAAAGTGGATGATCCATAATGCTCTGAGCTCCAGAATTTATAGTTAATATTTTATAAGCTGTTCACGGTTAATTCAGTGCAGTTAATTGAAAAACAAGCAAATATAGTTAAAATAATGAGACATAAAGTGTGACTCATCACAGCTGTTACATATAAAGTAAATTAGACCTCTCACATTGAACTTAACACGTCAAAATAATTTGACCTTTAAGCTTACATATTAATTTAATGACATTAACTGCTCATAACTCATAATTACAAGATCATGCAGTCTTCTTTCTAACGCTGCTCTGGGTTTGATTTTGATATATATAAATATCATAAAGATTAAATTTTTCTTTCTCTCTCTGTGTGCGGCTAGGAGCATGCCTTTGGCAAGAAAGGGCACAGTGTCGAGCGCCCTCTACATGTGCTGGCTGGAAACTCTGTCCAAAGACCTCCCACCACTGCTGCTGGTGCGAGGAAACCACCAGAGCGTCCTCACCTTTTACTCCTAACACACACACACACACACACACACACACACACACACACACACACACACACACACACACACAGAGTCATATACCTACTCTGCTCACGCACAAACATACAGTGTGTCCTGCTCTCCATATTTATTACAGTATGAGAAAGCCTCCGTCTGCACAAAAACAGAAACGTCGTCGTGCTTTAAGCTTGTGAAACTGTCCAGCTGTGAAGGGAAAAATTATTAGGACTAATATCTTTTTCCACTTGTCTTAAATCGATTGTTTTTAACATGTTAATTAAACTCAGTCAACAGATTTGACCATAACACTAACAGGTTGCTTGTTCCGTTTCCTCTGTGAGTTTTATGTGAATGAGAGTAACTACAGGTAAATTCATGTAAAAGTTTATTTATAAGGATAAAAGTTTGGATTTGAGAATGTAAGCTTCTGTGATTATAAAATGACGTTTTTATGGTTTTTCCCCACTGGGTTCACAAAGACAGATGCTCCATCTTTGTTAACTTTATTTTGTACTTTATTTTAATAAAGGATTAACTAAAACATATGCTTTATTGAAGTTTGGTTTTTGTCAGCTTTATTCCTGTTCCTGTATTAGTGAAGTACTTAAAGTCAAAATCAGAAAATAATCTCATCCTCAGCAATGTAACTTTAATCTGATGACACAATTCTTTAGTGAAGGGCTGAAAAAAACAATTCACATAAACTCTTTTTTATTTGTATGAACTCCGTAAGATAGTGGCATTAGAGTAGAACAATGACATATACACTCAATAGCCACTTTATTAAGTATACCTTGCTAGTTGGACCAGCTTTCGACTTCAGAACGATCTTCATTTTTCATGACATAGATTTAACAAGATGATGAAAACAATCCTCAGAGAATTTTGTCCATGTTGACATGATCGCTTCACATTTGTCAGCTGCACATCCATGATGAGAATATCCTGTCCCAGCCATCAGAAGAGAAGCATACTGTGGTTATAATGGGATGGACATGGTCAGTGACAATACCTGATGCTTTCATGCTGTTTACACCAAATTGTTCATTTTAATTATAGCCTCAGTTTTCTGTTCTGGAAGCAGGACATTGTGTTGTGTATTCAGAGATGCTCTTCTGCATAACTTCTTTTGTAATGACTGGTTATTTAAATTATTGTTTCCTTCCTATTTTCACACAGAAAACTGATGGCTACTTTCTGATGATTATTGGGAACCTTTCTGTTTCTAAAAAGTCAAATCAGTCTCTCTGACACCAGCAACTATGCAATGTTCAAACTCATTTTAATTACCTTTCAGTGAGATTCTGATGCTCAGTTTGAACTTCAAAGGGTCAACTTATCAATGGCATTATGCCTAATTGCAACAGATTTCTTCTATGTAATAATTAGAGGACTCAGTTAGCAGTAATACTTAATATAGTAGCAGGTGAGAGCATATAGGAGGAAGCAATTTTACTATGTAAAGAACTCTAACACAGCTTCATTCTTCTATGACAAGCCTTTACAAGTCGGAAATACTACAGCGCCGGGAGGACCTGAAGGCAGCACCACCCCTAATCAGCGTGGTTGTTGCTCTTGAACACACCTCGTAACATTTTCTCCAACAGGAGACGGAGGGGAAGTGAACGCCGAGCGAAAGGCAAGATATGACGCATTAATAATCTTTCACATGAAACTCAAAGTGAAATGTGATGCTTGGTCTCGTTTAAACGAAGCTTAACCGGCGAAAGGCGCTCCTGTTCGTTCGTGTTTTCGTTTCCTGAACTGTTAGTGAAACAGAGCCGATTCAGAGGCCTTTTAAAACCACATGACAAACAAACACTGTGTCCAAGCTTAATCTTCAACACTGTGGGATTTGTAAAAGCAAACCTGCAATTCAAGGTGGTTCCTGTAAGTTTATTTCGCAACCATTGTCGAGGTCAAAGGGTTCAGTGATTGACAGCTCGATGCGCTAATGAGACAGGGAGGACTAATTAAAGGGACAGTGTAGAATTTATGCTGTAGGTTTGTTTTTGTTTTTTTTACTAAATTATAAGTTTATTAACTTATGCATTTGCCATTTTTGTTGCCAGAAAATTACAAAATTTGATAAAAAAAAAGTTGTCATGGAATTTTTTTTCAAAATAACTATTTTGAAATAGTTAAAAATATTTCAAAATTAAGTGCAGCTGTCAAGTGAATGCGAATAAAAAATATTTTGTCTAAATCATAAAGAGCACAGCGATATCAACTGAAGTGAACAAGGGTCAAGCTGTTCTTTACAGTAATACCAGTGAGTGCCACAAGATGGCACAGTTAGTTAGTAACTTTAATTAAATTGGAAACATTGTAATTAGAATAATTGGAACCAAATATTCTTGGGTCTAACTGTTAGTAAACAAGAGCAAAATGTATTTGTTTTCCATATTTTAGTCTTTCTCTGGATGTTATATCAAACTACTCAATAGGAAGAATAGATAGCATTCTAGTGAGATATCAGTATTTATTTGGGTCAATTTTGCTGTAGTACTTTTAGTTTTTTCAGCATTTTAAACTCTGAGCTATATTTTGAGGTTGTTAAACCCAAATTCCCATTTCTTGACATTAATCATCAATCAATTATTCAAAACGTTTTACCTTTTTATCTATGATTTAGCTTTAGCTCTTATGTGTCAAATGAATACTTTTAAAATACTTTTATCATTTTTTTGTAAGTAGCTGCTTCATCTGTTCATAATATCTCCTCTGACATTTTGCCAGATCATATATTACCCCAGGTTTCATTGTCTTTGTCTCGGGATCCAGGATGACGAGCTATCAACTGAGCGCGAAGGAGGACATGGTGGAGAAGTTTCTGGATGCTGCAGCAAGAGGAGATATGTCCCAGGTGTCCACCTTGCTGTCCCATGTGCCCTCGCTCATAAACCAGACAGGATACAGCGGCTGGACCGCACTAATGCTTGCAGCTCGCAATGGACATTCTCATGTGGTGGAGAAGCTGCTGTCACATGGGTACATCACTGCATTTCTCTTAATTTGTAATGTTATTAATGTACCATTTGCTTTGAACAATACTAAAGAGATATATTGTGGAATATTTTTTCAAAGCTGCATTAATAATTTTTAGCATTTAGGGGATGCGTCTATTCCACATATGTTATGTTTAGGTAAATATTTGCAGACTTGATGGGCAGAAACATAGGAACTGGAAAGCATTATGAAAAGAGGCTAAAGTGAGGTTTTCAAATATTTAAAGAAACTGAACCTGAAAGAGCAAAGTAAACAGAAGTCTGTGTTTGTTTGTTTTTCAACAGAAGTTCCTTATTTGTGTGCACAAACTTGGCCAAAAAAATTTATTCTCATTCTGAAACAAAAGATGTAGCTAGAACAAAACTTGGCTACACACAGGTACGTTAAATTAAAACGTATTAAAAATTAAATAGGAGTAGACTGAAAGTCAGAGAGAGATAAAACTGTAGCTAAATTTTTTTAGCATATAGGAGCTATATGCTAAAATGATATTTTAAAGTATAAAACAAGGCAAAATAGGGATAAAACTAGTGGTGAAAATACAGTAAAATTAGGAGTTGCAAGAAAACCAAACAAGACAAAAAATAATAAACCTGCATGCGTGATGAGGCAAAAACCTTTACTGAAATAAATCAATATAAAAGCTGAAGAGACAAAAACTAGTAGCAAAAAAAACCCCATTTAGTATAGAAAAACATCCTCAAAGAGGCTATAATAAGCAGGTACGGAAAAAATATTGGTGCAATTTAAATGAAAACATCTAAAAACTTAAAAGTCTAAGTTGTAAAAGCCCCAGACTTTAATGTGTTGTAGCCTTAAATGTATAAATGGATTCCTGACTTCTCTAAAACCTCTTTTTTCTTCTGTCTTTTAGCTGTGATAAGTTCATAGTAAACAGTTCATCACAGACCGCCTACGATGTTGCCAAGTTCTGGGGTCACAAACACATCGCTAACCTACTCTGCCAGACAGACGATGGCTGCCGGCGAGTCCTGCCGGGCTCCGACATCAGTCCGCAGGAAAACTACTTCAGCAGGGAGACGCTGGACCGCCTGAGTGGGAAGAGGACTGACAAGGCCTGGTTGGAGGCCAAACAAAGAGAACCAGATACTGTCTACCTCATATTCTCGAACCTCAGCCCCATGCTCAGCACATCCCAGGAAGACGACAGCGCAGTGGTATGTTTATGACCTACAGCCTACGGCTAGTTTACATGACAAAGATGAAAGTCATGTGAATTGTGAATCTGATTGCAACAGGTTGAGAGCAAACTGTGCCGGTTCAGATATGAGGCAGTTAAGGATCTTCTGCAGAAACCTGCAACTGTGCTCATTTTCCTCGGAGTGGAGAAGAGGAAAAATCCCTCCCCTTGCTCTCCTGAGGAGGGTATCCGGGAGGCTCCTGCTTGGTTTGCTTTCAGCACTGATGAAGATGCTGCTGACCTTGTTAAACGGTGCAGGGAGAAGAACTGCTCCTTTTCAAAGATGCCAAACAGAGACCTGCTGAAACTAAACGAGGAAGAGGCCGGTGAGACACACAAAACGTGTGTTGTTGTTTGATCACCTGCCTCTCTTGTGTCACAGTATAATACTTCTTCCTGCTCTCCTTGTCTGCAAGGAATCGTGGCTCAGGCTCGATCGGTGTTGGCCTGGAACAGTCGCTACAGCTTCTGTCCGACATGTGGCAGCAGCACCAAACTGGAGGATGGAGGACACAAGAGAAGCTGTCTGAACTCTGAATGCAGGAGTCTAAAGGGGGTCCACAATACCTGCTATCCACGAGTTGGTATGAATCTGCTCATCTATCAGCTCATCTCCACTGTAGTTAATACTGTGTAGCATCATGCTGTGCACAAAAAACATTACCAAAAAACGTAAAAGCTAAAAAGAACAGAAAACTGTAGTTTCTCCAGTGGCTTCTTGAGGCTGGCTCTAAGTCAAGTCCTGCAGACCCCCATATTAAAAAAGCCCAACGTGGGTGCCTGTTATGCTGGTTGAAGGCACGGCCGTATGCAGCAGCCTGGGCATGATCCTGACCTGTAGCCCTTTCCTGCTCTCTTCCCCCTTTTTGTTGTCTACTCTTTATTGTTGCAATGTCAGATAAATTCAAAAATGTCCAAAGTAACAAAGTTTGCATATGTTTGTGATTTCAGACCCAGTGGTCATCATGCTGGTGATCCACCCAGATGGAAACCAATGTTTACTGGGAAGGAAGAAGGTCTTCCCAGCTGGGATGTTTTCCTGTTTAGCGGGATTTGTAGAGCCTGGTATACCACACACTCACACACACAGAAAAACAGAAAAACTGCTCAGCTGTTAAACAACTGATGTGAGCCTGAAGCTCATCCTCACAGGAATATTAACCATAAATCAAGTCTCAGCTATAAAAATTAGGGTGACAGCTTCTCCCTGTCCTACCCCGCAGGGGAAACGATTGAGGATGCAGTAAGGCGGGAGGTGGAGGAGGAGAGCGGCGTGAAGGTCGGACCGGTTCAGTATGTCTCCTGCCAGCCCTGGCCGATGCCATCCAACCTCATGTTTGGCTGCCTTGCTGTCGCCATATCAACAGACATCAAAGTGGATGAGAATGAGATAGAAGAAGCTCAGTGGTTCACACGGCAACAGGTAAGTAACAGTGCGACTATTAGTGGAACTGCTAACAGGGATCATGATGTTAAGAGTTAATAAGTCTACTGAAGATAATTTTATAACAACAACTTGGAAACTGTTAGCATCAGCTGTATCAACTAGAAATTCTCCAGAGCTTTCATGCATATCCCATGGCCAATTCTTCTAATGCTTAATAATGAACAATTCTAGACATTAATGAGACAGTAATCCAACTTTTCTGCTTGCTCAGGTAATCGACTCCTTGTTCAGAGGAGCATCTCCAGCTTTTAACATCCCCCCCAGGCAGACCATCGCCCACCAGATGATCAGACATTGGATCGGCATAAACGCTAACCTCTGACAGAACACCTTCATCACTCGACCACCTGCCCAGCTGAGGAGGTCAGATGGATAGGAACGAGTTTGTCCCCAGTAGATTAACTCACCACATTCCTCAGATTGTTCATGTTGTGCTTTAATATTAGTTTACTGCAAAGTGACTTTACGCATGTACAACAATCTCAGGTTTGACATTTCACCTCGGAAATATCTGCAGTACGATGATGAAATATGGAAGAAGAAGCATGCTCTGTCCAGATTCAGTCCAGAAGTAGTTGTCAGAAACTGTAATTATTTAAAATAAATGTATTTTAAAAAATGTAAAGTAGTATTCTCCTCGCGTGTTTTATAATAAACTATATTCAACTTTCCTTGGATTAAACAAAACATTTTTGACAAGAAATTAATTCTCAAACATCCATTTCATCTGCCAAACCATTCAGAGTCCTCAGGCCTTTTGTTTATGTTTAATTTGTTTTCATTTACTTTAATAAGTTCATTAAATCTAAATATTTCAGTAAAATTGCACAAGAGATTCTGATGATTGCTGGATTATTTCTAGGAGCCAAAATAAACTTCAAGTATTAAATAAATTAAAGCCTATCCTTTGCATCCTTCTGTCACACCAACCCTATATGACCACATCAGTGACTCTTCTCTGTGGTCTTCCTCTTTTCCTCCTGCCTAGAAGCTCCATACTGAGCATCCTTTGTGCATCGTATCCACTATCACTCTTCTACACTTGTCCAAACCATCTCAGCCTTGCCTCGATTACTTTCTTCAAAATGGTCAAATTATGCTGGCGCGACAGCTCATTTCGAATCCTGACCTTTCTGCTCACTTCCTATGAGAATCTTAGCATTCCGGGTTGCAAGAAGTCTGAAGCCCATCCCTAAATATATAAAGGTTACCCCAATGACTCAGTTATATATTCCCAGAGTTAATTCACAAACAAGGTTCCTTCTAAAACAGACAGCGATTTTGTCTGATTGTCTTCAATGCTTCAATGATCCATCTGTCTCCTGTGCATTCATAGAGAGCATGGTTTGCTTTATGAGAAAAGCGTCGCTTTTCAATAATTCATTTAATAACTTGAACTCATGAAGAGAATTTCTAGATGTGTTCAAGGAGTGGAAGGTGTTTTGCAGATTATATGGTCTTGCAGGAGTAGAAGTGGTTCAATATCTGACTAAGATGCCGCCTGGTGGCACTGAGGATGCCTCAGTATCTTTCTAGAAGACTTGGTTGTAGCTGGACAGGGGCTAAAAAAAAAACTGGGCACT
Source organism: Copadichromis virginalis (assembly GCF_057382275.1). Lineage (NCBI taxonomy): Eukaryota > Metazoa > Chordata > Actinopteri > Cichliformes > Cichlidae > Copadichromis > Copadichromis virginalis. The sequence continues at coordinate 35,686,856 of NC_140629.1, forward strand.
ATTTTCAGTCTCACATGGGTCCCTATTATGATATTTTGTAATAAATAAGACTCCACAGAAGCATTACTTTGCCTGTGACTTTGTCTGTATCTTGGCTGTCCGCGCATATAAGGTCTTTCTAATGACTTGTCTGGTTAAATTAAAGTTCCACTGACTTCCTGCAACATTTTGTGGTGTGAAATGGTGAAAAGTCCAAGTTATAACTCTTTTGCACAATATAGGATATTTTTGAACATAGCGTATAAGTGTCTGTTAATGATTTGAATTACTTGTACTGTCCACTGCTGGGTTGCTTTATCTATATTAGTGCAGCATAATGCAATAGTAGATTAACATTTTCAAATTTGCAAAATAATTAGTAACCAGATCTTTACAATAATTGGTACAGAATAAAAGTATAATGTTCATAACCAAAACATAGTGAAGTAGAGAGAAGAACATGTACTTCAGTTAAGTATTTGGCTGAATGTTATCATATTTCAGAGTGTCTGGTGGCACCCACATCTTACAACGATGACATACGTTCACATTATGAAATACATGTAATATACAGCGTATTAAATGCAGACACCAAGATGAGCATGTCAAACATGGAGTAACAATGATCTTAAGATAAAAAAGGAGGCCCTCCTTGCTTATTATGCTGCTGTGGAACTTTCCATATTTTCTTTATACAAAAATACCAAAAATGCAGAGCCGATGAGTCTGCCCCACAAGACAGGCCATTGTTTTCCTTGCTGTAATAAACCTTTGGGCCACATCTTATCTGAGCTCATTTGTTGCTGAAGTTGCTGAGTCTGTCTCAATGTGTTTTCACCCTGTGTCACTGTTAGAAATGTAACCTGCATCACAGATCAGATAAGAGCAGTCACTCTGCCTGCCCCAATTCAACACGTGCTCTGTCTCACAGGTCATCGGATAAACAGGCTGACTTTCAGTCAACAAACTAGGAAAGTGACTTCTCACAGCAGCCTCGGTCTGATGTGATATCTCGGAGATGTCAGCCTGATTTCTGTCCTTGTCACTCTGAGGAAGCCAGAGCTTGGTTTCGTGTAGCGGAGCGCCGGCAGCCTCTTGATTTTCTTCTGATATGAAAACCTTGATAGGAGGACGGGACTGGTTCTCTGTGGGTTGTGCACTATAAGAAACATACTCAGAGTCTAGAGTGAGGCAGCCAATCAACAGCAGAGAGGTATCCTCACGCTGGTCATCATCTGGTAAGAGCTGAGAGGTTCGCTCAACTATGATGAGACTTTTGTCTCTGAGGACATCAGTCACCTGGAAGTCTTCAATATTAAGGATGCTCCTCTCTGCAAATTTCTGTTGAAAAGAATGAATGAGTGGTCATTTTGTGGCTGGCTGCTGTAGCTTTACATATATTTGTGTTTATTGTTTCTCTTTTTTTTAGTTGTGCAAACCCTAACGGGTCATTTTGTCAGTCTTAGAAGTTTTCTTGTTCCTGTTTCTGTATGGTGTCTTTGCCATTCCCCCCTTGTTGTCTGTTTATTAGCATCCACAGTTTTCAAGATATCATGTTCAAATTTTGTGTGATGGTAGATATCATTAACAGGTGTTTTTGTTATAATTAGTTGGACTAATATTGTAAATCTGAGTCTGACGATGGGCACGAAGTCTCCCATGCACAGATATATGAGCTGTAAGTAATTAACCCAACTATGAAAGCTGTAAAAAAACAGGTTACCTCGTGGTTTGGGTCCATCAGCCACTGGCCTGTTTTGCTTAGTCGAGGGCTAGAGATTAGCGGGAAGAAGTACGACTTGTACCTAAAAAGTAATGTTGATTAAAGTCATTATCAGTGACAAGGACTAACCGCGTACTATCAGAGCATTCACTTCTGATTTTTGGAAACTGTTCCTGTAAGTCCAAGAAACCAGGAGAATCTTCAGGAAATTGTTCGCATTTTTGCAGCATGTTTAATCTTTCAGAGCCAGATTGACCAGAAAAAGCAGGTTCATGGGCCAATGACTTGAGGTCAGATAAAAAAAGATAACCGCTGTTAAATCCCATAAATGTTTGTGAAATACTGGTAAATATTCACATTTAGGAAGCTGTTCTCAGACAAGTTTTGGTAATGCTACTGCAAAATATGACTAGTTAGTAGCAAATAACATTTAACGTACATTTTTTCCCTTCATGCCATGCCTTGCATACAGTCTTTGGGCCAAAGATCACATGACATACATGAAAAACAAACGCATTAGTATTACTAAAAGAACAGATTGCCCAGCACTCACAGATTCCTGGACAGGATGGAGAGGATTAACACAGTGGCAGCAACCAGCAGCAGAGGAATCGCTGTAGCCACCACCGTTACATCATCTGGAAAGAAGAATATCAGATTCTCTTTGTTTCAAAAAAACAGAATAAATAAATCACTTTCCTGCAGTCACAGCAGTATGTTTCTATCGCCTGTACTTATGTCCATCATCTGGGTCAGTTGTGTACCTCACTGTCGAGCATTTTCTGTAATAGCCACCTGCACTTTATCCATCCATCCGTGCTTTTCAAATTAAAAGCCTATATAACAAATTCAACATTTTATTGCTCTCTATTCTGTTATTTCTCTTATTGTGCTATAAGAGTTATTCAATTTTTGATGCTGAAAGAAAAGCCATCAAGCTGGCTTTGATGTAGGCAGTGCACTCATTTATAATTATAATAGAAAATATCTTAATTGCAAAGTGTGTTTCACATAATTGTGTCTTGTAACATGTGAAAAGTTCTTGTTTGCATTTGTATGATATAGACTTTCATTTTTTGGGGGGAAATCCTCCAGAAATACAGCAGAAACATGTTTAGATTTTTTTAAGATAGTTTAAGTGTATTTTTGTTTGTCTCTTGGGTTGACATGGGTTGAAAATGTGAGGTAGCAAGTCGTGCTGTCCACTACAAACGATGCTGTTTTGTTTTGAAAGGGGTAAAGTTACTGAACATTTCTGAAATCCTGCAAAATCAAAGTCAAGACTGTCAAATTGGACCATTTCAGTTTTGGCAATAAAGTGATAATATCTGAAAATAAGTTGTCGCTTAACCTCCCTTGCGGCTTTGAAATGTGGAAGCTGCAATTTTTGTCCATTTTAAATGAAAGTCCATGTGCTCTCTTAGCCCAGCCCCAACAAATGAGACATCAACAGAAAGAGATACATAAGCAGTGCTTGATATAGAGATCTCAGACTCAGACAGAGAATCAAAATTAATTGCTGGCTCTTAGGAGGATATACAACTGGTTTCACAGGTGAACAAATGCTGCAGTCCACACACCAGGGGGCGCTGCAGATATGGCTTCAATGATTGATTCTAAGTATATTGAGTAGAAATCTACTACAAAGAAATGTAGCCAACGCTGCAATGCAAAAAAACCACAGAAAGGAATCTGGTTTTGGGTCCAGTGAAACTCACCGAAATCTGTCGTCATTTGAACGATGCTTTTAGAAACATTATCAGCCAACAGCGTAACAGAATACTGAGCGTTGGGCATCAGGTCATAGAAAGTGTGCTGCTGGTCATCTGGCCACAAAGGTAAAGCTGCAAATGGGAGACTGTATGTTGCATTTGCAAAAAGGTGATAAAATATGCATAACAGTTTTGTGTAACACCTCTGCAAGTGAGAAAATATACATGGACAAATCTAATGAAAAAAAGACAAACTTTTTTTTTTTTTTACCGTGGAGTGAGATTTTATGTTAAAAGGCTCATTAACCCACATACATTGTTTGTCTGAGTCTTTCCTCAGAACTGCTTCATATCTGCTCACTCTGACTGGCTCAGACTTCCTCTGCCACTCCCACATAATGGTCACTGATGTCTTAGTCACACTGACACTCAGATTGACCACCTCCATCAAAGCTGAGAAGACGAACACACACAGATAGAAAGTCAGATATAGATTCCTCATTTTTCTCCTGCATTTAGTTCAATGCAAATAACTTCTGTTCTGCTGTAAATTACTTTGCATATTATTCGCCCATTTTACTGCATTAGCATCACTATTAATTGACTCTTAGATAAGACTTTTCTCATTTTCTACTCACAGAAACAATACTAACTGAGAATACTAATACTGAGAGCTGATGATTCACATTACCGAGTCATCCGGTGCAGATGCAGATGTTATCACCCCCACACATTTCTATCTGAGCTCATATTTACCTCCGTACTGCAGACTTGCCGGCAGAGACTGACGAGACCCATACTGCTGGTTGTAAACGGGAAACACACTGATCAGGTACTCCTTATTAGGGTCAACATCTGGAAACATGCACAGTAAACAGAACAGCTGTATAAAATACAATGTCTGTTATAGACTAAAATACCATATATAAGTCACTCTTTCAGTTTGATTTATTTCCCCTCACCCCCAACAGGTTGCAGCAGACGGGTGCCCCTCCCTGAGCCTGGTTCTGCTAGAGGTTTCTTCCTGTTAAAAGGGTTTTTTTTCTTCCCACTTTCTCCATGTGCTTGCTCTTAGATTGCTTTTTCTCTGTATTATTATGGGGTCTTTACCTTACAATATAGAGGGTCACAATGGTTGTTGTGATTTGGTGCTATATAAAACAAATCTGAAATGAATGAATTTAGACTTGATTTGTCAGGAAAAATGTACAAAGAAAAAAAAAAGCTAACATAAAACTTCTCCTAAGAGAAAAGATGCACCTACTAGCTAATTTCCATCTGCACTATTTAAATCCACATGGACAGTCTCCAGCAGTAATACATCCCCGCACAGCGCCCCCCAGCATTCAGCAGTATACATAAACTGCTCTGCTTCCTCAAAACTCAGCAACAGCCCAAAGTGTGAAAGTGTGAGAGTGTGTGTAGAAAAAATTAGTCGCTAACAAATGCCCAAACATATTTTTAAAGACTTAATGAAGAGCTGTTTGAGGAAACTGCTGTAAAATTTATCACATTTTTGTTGTAGATCTTATTAAAACACAACATAATTATGACATTTACCTGTTTCTTTATGGTAAAAATGGTAAATGGCCTGCATTTGTATAGCGCTTTACTCAGTCCCCTAAGAACCCCAAAGCGCTTTACACTACATTCAGTCATTCACCCAGTCACACACACATTCACACACTGGCGACGGCAAGCTACATTGTAGCCACAGCTGCCCTGGGGCGCACTGACAGAGATTTATCTGGAAATCTCCATTTTAAAAAAATCCCCACTAATCAAATGCAAATCAAATACACACAAGATGATAGCTTTTTCCCCCATGTTGGGCTCTGTTATCTAACACCATCTAGATTGTGGTGATGAGGTCCTATCAGCACAACTGCACTTGCTATTTTGCATCAGCTTTACAGTAAAAGCCTGCTAGTGGAGAAATTTACTCAGCAGCACGTAGCAGCCTTAAGGATTCAAAGATAAAGCCAAAGAACAAGTGGCAGAAAGCGGTTTGCCCCAACAGTGAGTCAAACCCCATAGATGTGAAAATGCACTCCTTTACACCAGAAACACTTAATATGGCTTTTTTTTTTTTAAAGAAACCTGTTTAAAAGTAACCAATTAAAGATATGCATTATTAGATCTGATCATGTTTTGCACCACTGCTGGCTGCTGTAGCTGCTGCCTCTCAGCTTTGCTTCACTTCCATGAATTTGAGTCACTGAACTGGACTTCTCTGTGCTGTCTGTGCCTTCTGGAGCATTTTAATGATATTATCTGACAAATAATGCAGTTTACTAACAATGCTATGGCAAAAACACTCATATTAAGGCTAATAAGGCATCTGTGATGTCACAGCGGGTTTGTCTATATAAAGTCTCTGGTTAAAATGCTCAGTTCTAGAGTGGCTGACTGCTTGGCCCCCACCTCTGCTAATTGGAATCCAATTTAGTGAACTGACGTTTGTCTTGTTGGTGGCTTTTTGAGCATTTTTAATGGAGTTATCTAACAATAATATGGCTTGTTGTATGGTACAGCTTCACGAAAAAGAAGATGATGCCTGAGCAGTATGCTTTTATTCTGAAGTGACTGCAGGACACAGAATTCAAGGTGAAGCCAATATATCATATTCATTAAAAAATAAAATGACTTTTGTTTTGGGGTTTTTTCCCCCTTTTCACCTCGTATGACGGTGGAGGTGATGAAGCCGTCAACTCGAGACCAGTGGCTGGTGGATGGACTCGTCTCAGGGTGCCACTGAATCAGGAAATAACTGACAGGCAGGGTGTGACCTTGGTTGATGGGGATCTTCCACTGGACCAGAAGCTCATTTTTTTCTGGGTAAGAGGTGGAAATCCACATGTTTCTGACAGAGGGAAGAGCTGCGAAAACAGGGCCCACATTATTACATAGATTAAGATGAAGAAGACAACGCTCATCATCAACAGTAAAATAAGCTACCATTTTTAAGTCTCCTATTTTTGAGATCCGCACTTGTTCCAATGCACTGTGCATTTTTGAAATTTCTCTTCTTGTTAAACATATGAGGCAAGTTTTTAAGAAAAAACAGACGAGATCGTGGAAAGATTTTGCAATAGGTTTTGTAAAAACAGCATGTCACTGGTCTGCTGCTTCCTTCGATGAAAAAATAACATGCAGGATGTTGCAAAAGTGAGCAGCATGCGTATCGTATCTAATATCTAGAGCTGGAAGCCAATAGTCACGATTGTGTAAGATACTGCAAATGTCTTTTTTAAAATTCAAATTCAAAATTCAAATTCAAATTTTATTTGTCACGTACACAGTCATACACAGTACGATATGTAGTGAAATGCTTGGACAACTACTCGTGACCTAAAGAAAACAAAAAAAGGAAAGGCTATGAATAAGATAGGAAATAAATATGCAAAATTAAAAAGGGTAAATTTAACTAGGAAGGAATAAAATATAAATTAAGGTTAAAAATGAAATAACTGTACAACACAAATTAGAATGAAGGGTAAATTTAACTGGGAAGAATAAGATAAAATATATAAATTAAAGTTGAAAATAAAATAACTGTACAACAAAATACACACAATATAGAACTATATAAGAATGTATGAAGAAATCTAAATATAAATAAATATATACACAATAACAGCAGCTGTACAAGTATTAACTGGAAATGAAATGTTGTTGGAGACATATACATACAGAACAAGGATGCTTTTGGCCTCTGCTATTTTTGGCAGTTAATATAGTTGGGTTTTTATTACATATCTAAATTTTGACCAGGTGACTGACGAGCTAGCCTGGGTGTATATATGTTTGTAGCGACCAGATATTATCAGTGGGTTGCTGACTGCCTCTACACCCGTAAGACTGAGGCCTAAAATGCATTAATTAATTCTTCTCCTCTTGGATGCTTTTAGAGCTGCTGTCAAATATTCCCTTTATGGAGGAAAGAGTTCAGTAGCTTTAGGAAGAAATGCATTATTTAAAGCAACTCATGTTAAAATTGTGATGTCTGTGGGGATCAATATTCTACAAATACCCCAGCATATCACTCAGAACATTAATATAACAATAACAATAATTACATGTCATAACCAGGATCTTCTGTCTTTTTGTGCTGAAGCTGAGATGGGCAGCAGGGCCGTAGCCAGCTGTGTTGAAGGCTCTGACTGTGATGCTGCAGTTCCCCTCCTTCACCACTAGGCGTGTCACATCAGTGGTGCTTTGAATCAGTCCACCTTCTTTATAGCTCATCTGGTATCCAAGGATTCGACCTTCAGTTTCAAAAGACTCAGGAGCCTAAGATGGAAAAAAGAAACAATAATAAAAGATTCATTTTAGTAAATCATAACGGTATTTTTCTGCATTTATATGAGAACTCATCATCATAGGTAAGTGAGACACTATACCTTCAACATAATGAGATGAACTTCCAGAGATCCACCTTTTTTCTCCAGTCTGTAAAACACCTCTGGTGGCCTGGAAGGAACTAAAAGAAAAAAAAATTGAGCTTCTTTTTAAAAATTTATTAATTTATTTTATATATGTCAGTGTTGTAGCTCCTGGTATTCTGTCCCTGATGTGCATGCCTGTTACCTCTGTCCAGTGTTCTTCCTCTGATTTCAGAGCTCCAGTTACTCCAGAAGATCTGTTCCCTGCAGGCCACAGCAGCTCTGTAGACTGTAAACGGCAGGAGGTCTTTGATGGTGTAATTCAACGTCAGGTTTGCAGATAAATCTGGAACCTGGACACAAAAGCACACAACCAAACCTATGGGACAAAGCTGACTGTAAGTGGACGTACTATGCTCTTCTATACTTCTATCCTGTCTACTCTGTCACAGTGCTGGATGGCCGAAGGAATAATGAGGTTAGTGCATGTACAAGAATCACTGTAAGTCAAAAGATCAGGTTTCAGCCATTTTTATTTTGGGATCAAAATGTTGCCTCTATTAAAACTTTATTAAACAATTAAAATACATTTGTGATTTAAGGAGCTTGGAAAGAAAAGCGACTGGACTTCTTTAAGTTTCTTTAAGACGTTTCATGTCTCATCCGAGAAGCTTCTCCTTAGATTACTATGACATGGATGACCTACATGTTCATATTGTGATTCCCTTTTTGGTCGTTTTTACATTTTCCAAAGCTTATTAAGCTACAAACCCTGTTCCAAAAGAAACTAAACAAAAACAAAAGAAGTTCACATCTAACGACCACAATCGCCTACAGAGCCTACAGAGTGTTGGCATGATGCTAACCTTGGTCCATATGTCCTCGCTGTCGAGTCTGTAACGAAGCTGACATCTGCCATCACCGCTGCTTGTCCAAGACACGACAAGTGAGTCCTCAGTAGAGCTGAGCACAGTTAATACAGGTGTAGGGGGCTTGACTGAGAGGAGGAGACAAAGAGCAAATTACTTCATCATCATTTTATATGAGCGGACAGCAGAGGAAGAAGCCAGGTGGATTACAGGTGACAGTCACAAAACGTGTGGGTGTCTAACCTGCTTCAAAAAGAAAGATACTGTGAGGCTCAGACCAGATCTCTGTCATGTGGTTTTTAATCCTTGCTGTCACATTGACAACGGATGCTGAGTTGAAGATGCCCTGACAGGATATAATTTCGTGGTCCCTAAATAGAAAAGATAAAACATCTGAGAAGATTCCACAAGATCACTTTGTAATTATCATCGTAACGAAATCATCAAGTTTTATACCTGCTGAAAATCAGGGAGGCGGTAGTCTCAGTGTCGCTGTTTGAGTCTAGACTCCACTCACATGTCATGGATACTTGTCTGTCTGCAGACTTTTGGTAGTAACACGACATGTTCAGAGTACCTGCAGGAAAAGACGTTTAAATAACACGTCACTCCAAAAAGCTGAAGACTTTAGTTTTGGGTCATGTGAACGACATGTCTACACATCAGAGCGGGTTAACTGAATACGTTCTTCTACTGGGCCTACATTTAATGTTTTACAAAATTAACATGATTAAATGAAAACTTCAAACCAGTCACTGAGACCAAAAAAAACTAACATCCAGAAACATATAACCAGATATATTTTTTAGCTTCTATTTACATAAAAAAAAACCCTTCTCAGTCATGTTTAAACAGATCCGATTTCTCATAGATCCTTATCCTTCTGCTGAGGTCCTTTTAGAAACAGGCAGCTTTACTTCATGTTTCTATTTTTTAAATCAGATGATAAAAAACAATAAGCAAACATGTGTGCTCACTCTGTGTGGATGAGGGTGGGCGAGGGTCACAGTCTGCAGGGGTGGTGACACACACCCGTGTGTTTTCTTTGCAGATCTCCAGCTGAAAGTCTCTAACTGTCACTCCTGACGCGAAGAAACAGGGAAACAGAGAAAGTCAATGAAAAAAGAATAAAGATCATTAAAGATTTTAATGATTTTGGTGCCCTGGATGTTTTTGTAAAGTGTGAAATGGAAAGTGAGACAATGTTTATTCACTAAAGACAAAGACTATATTGCCAAAAGTATTCACTAACCTAACCCAGTCACTGAATTCAGGTGTTCCAATCATTTGCATGGCCACAGGTGTACTACATCAAACACAGACTGCTTCTACAAACATTTGTGAAAGAACTGGTTGCTTTCAGGAGCTCTGTGAATTCCAGCATGGTCCCGTGATGGGATGCAACCCGTGCAACACATCCATTTCCTCACTACTAAATATTCCACAGTCACTCTAAGTGGTTATAACAAAGTGGAAATGATTTGACTAAAATTACAGAACTTGTCTGACTGTGTTGTGCAGTGTAAAGAGCATGAACAATTTCATGCTATAAACTTTGTGGGAACAGTTTGGGGATGGCCCCTTCCTGTTTCAACATGACAGGTCAATAACAACATGGATGAGCGAGTTTGGTGTGGAAAGGACTCGCTTTCACAGTCCTGACCTCAACCTGCTAGACGCCTTTGGGATGAATGTGAACAAATGCTTTTTGCATTATAGTTTATAACTTCTCTACACCGATAGAAAGGTGAAAAAATGCCCGCGTAATTCTGACGCTCTGTTTTAAAATGATTCAATAAAATAAATTTGAAAAAAAAAAAAAAAAAAAGCTGTACTTCAATCAGAAAGTGTGTTCCCTTAAAAAAAAAAAACAAAAAAAAACACGTCAACAAGAGCTACAGTTCAAACACACACACACACACACACACACACACACACACACACACACACACACACACACACACACACACACAACTGAACGGATCAATAAAAGACCTTGATCAGAAAAAAAAAAAAAGTCCTGAAATTTTTCTTCAGGAATTTAGCGAATTCAGTTTGGCTCCCTCACAAGCCAAACACTTCCAGTCCAGAAAACACTTTAGTAACATTAAAATGCAAAATCTGACTTTTAACATGAAACATTTGTGGATAACTTACCATAAGAAAACACACCAATCAGGAGACTCATCACTGTCCAGGTACAGAAGTGCACTTTAAGAACCCAAACATCCATCTTAACGGTAAAAATGATTTTCATCTAAACATCCAAGGACATCCGCACTTAATCTGTATGGTCTTTAAAAAAAGGTTCAAACCCCACAGAGAACGTCTCTGGTGTGTGCGGGAGGAAGGAGGAAGACGCCTCTGCTCAGCTCTGAGCTCGCTCAGGAAATTGCTCCACTCATGTAATCAAGCGACAAACTTGTGAAAGTATGTTTATGCTTCACTTGTATGTAGAGGATTATATGTCTATAAAGTTTAGTAGGATTACGGTAACTTTCAGCGCACTCTGGTGGATAAACTGCGTACAGCTATTTGACTCATGTAGTGAGCTACCAATCACAAAAACAAAAGCGTTAGCTAAATATACATTTGTACATGTTGGTTAGCAGCCATAGGCTGTAAATTTTTTAAATGTTATTTGTTCATCAAAACAGCCACCTGTTGAGCCAGTCTAATGAAAAAACGAATTATTAAACTGTTAGAGGATAAACTGCCAGAGATACAGAAGAAAATATTGATAGTTTCAGGAATTTAAAGGAAACGGTACAAAAGAAACAAACTTGATGGACAGAATGGCTACGCTGCTACTGTTAGCTAACGATATTTAAGTTATTGCTAGCTAACATTACTTTTAAATAATGGTAGCATAATGAATACATACAACAAATAAATAGGCGCTGTGTGTTTACAAAGTAGTGGCCAGAATTGCTATAAAGAAGGAGAGGAAATGGGTTAAAAAAAAAAAAAAAAAAGGCCCAAGTGAATTTCAAACAAGTTTAAAAAAATGTTATCATAGAAAGTGGTGTTGATGATGGGATTCCGAGCTGTGGGGGAACATTAGCTGAAATCTGGTTGGGAATTATCAGCATCAGGACCCATTACTTGAGAGCCAGTAACACACACGAACACAAAATGAAGCAATACCACACAGGAAATTAACAAGCCACAACTGTTCCTCATTTGTTTAATCTTTCCTCTTTTTTTTCCAAAGCAAAAACTTCAGCTTGTCTCTGGTTATTTTTTCTTTTTCTTATACAAATTGAAAACAAATCAAACAAAACGTCTTGTAGAAACATTTAAAAATGACTGACAGCGAAAAACCCCCCGAAAAAACAACAACAAAAAGAAATGAAACAAATAAGGAAGGAAGTTCTGTACAGATAAAAAAAAAAAAAAAAAAAAAAAGAAGAAGAAAAAATAAAAAGGGGGGTGTTAAGTAAAAGGGATTCCTCTGTGCTGCTTACCACACTCAGAAGTGAAATATAACACTAAACAAGCTTCCTGTGTGATCACACAGAGCAGGCAGAGGAGTGCATTAATGTTGCTGCAGACTAACAAAAGGCTAAACACACGTACTATTAAGGTAAATGAACTTCATTAATGTGTCACTGGGTTTCTTGACCTTTGGGTCAAATGTCAAGTTAATGGATATCAGAAAACAATTTTCCCTCCTTAATCCTGAATTGAAAGCAGTGATTCTTGCACAGCAGCAGAGAAATGTGAAGAGAAATCGAGAGAAATCGGAGCCTTTATCGGCTCTGGTTGTGTTTCTGAGTTCAGCTTATTTACAAACCAAGTGGGAAAAAAAAAACACATATACAGAACATTTCACCGAGTCTGGTCTCCTGAAATGTCCACATGATTTCAAATATAAGACATAATTATCTGACAAATCCAGAACCATTTTTGGTGGAGTTCAGAAAAATAAAACCCTGCAGCTACTCTGGACATGCAAGTTAAGAGATTTTTTATCTGTGATTAGCCTCTATCCATTTCCATCATTCTGAGCCCGCAAACTGGTCACTTTTAGACTGAAGTGGGCCAGCAATGTTGCTCGCCTGGACAGAGGAAAAATTTGTCACTTCAAAATTTGGACAGATCACACATGACAGAAAACAAAACAAACTAAACAAACAAAAAAAGCAGAACTTGTATGACAGCATCATTATTACAGTTTTCTACATGAAAACATTCTTCTGTGGTCACAATTTGAAGATTCGAGAGAAGCTTTTTCGCTGTTGCCATCTTGGTGTTTTGAAACTGGGTATGACGAGCAAAAACCAAACAACTGTGAAATCATAAGCTAAACTTACAAAATAATCTTGATGTTGACGAAGACCTGAAATGATTGACTGAGACCTTTAACTCACCAGCAAAGTTTTTACAGAGGTCAAGTATAAGGGAAGCTTTCCCAAAGGACTAGAACTCTTTATCGCCCTCTGGTGGCCAATATTAGACTGCAGCTTTAACGGCATACATCTTTTATACGGTCTGTGGGTTAGATTTGGAGATAATACCAAAAATACTTGTTACCACATGTGCGTCAAGACTTTTGCAACTATGACATATTTCTTGCACATCCCATCACTTTGCATTTTTTCACCGCTGTCAGTAAGTCTGTCTGACGCCACAGTTAAAGTGTAAAAGTGCCCTACGAATGACAGAGTGCCATTACTGTAAGAGACTGGTAAGTCAGCCATGTTACCCATGTCTGAAAGGCCTACTGTTGGGTTAATTTAATATTGTGCATTATGATTCATGCAGCCACCGTATAACACCGTGCAATGACTAAGGCCGGCCTGAAAACAGAACCATTTTCTCAACACTCTAAAACGTGTCTTGTGTTGAGAAAACAGTTAAAAAATAATGAAGAAATTTTGATTCCATAAGCTGATTCTTTCTCTCAACCTGTAACACTCGGCACTAACAGTTTACAAACAATGTCTAGCACCAAGAGCTTGTACCGATGTACAACTATTGCACATCTACCAGGGATTCCTGCAATGCCCTAAACCATCTGGTGTCTCGTTCATTTTTTAAGAACTTTATTTTGTCTGAATTTGTGTTTACGATGATTTTAGTGCAGCCAGAGATTCTGAGATGTGATACTGGTTTAGCCTAATGATCAGTCGTAGCGTCAGACGTTGTTTCCCAGTTGCACCAGATCCTATTCTCTGTAGGGCGATGACTTTTTTAAAATCACCTTCATCTAGATGCGCCAGCCCATCTCTGCAGAAGTGAAGGATTATCCTTTTACAAACAAAATCTATTTTAAATAGCTAAGAATGGAGCTACACTGTGGAGAGATTACAGAATGTAAAAGCTCATTCAGTCGAGGGAGGACCAAGGAATGGCGAATGCACCAATCGAAGGTGCAGACTCACAGATAGCCCTAGTTTAGTGCTTACATAAATTTCTGCTTAATGTTTGTGCACAAATTCTTTTTTCAATTTTCCAATTTTATTTCACAGACAACAATCCTGCATTTCAGTCATGGCCTTGCATTTTACCACCCTTTTCGCATTTTGGTATGAGAACTGCTGATTTTAAAGATAACGGTACACTCGGGAATACCAACCTGTAAAAACCCAGCTGATCCGTAGTCTGGATGCCCTTCATTTCCTTCACCTGGCAGATGCAGGTGAGAGACTATTTCTCACTAAATTGGCATCACTTTGGTGCAAGCATATTGCTCCTATAAATCTGTTCTAATTTACATTTCTCTTTACATTTTACCTCTGATCTCTCTCCAAGACCTCTGAGAATGATTCCATACAGCTGCTGATGCTGCACCTGACGACCGTTTCTATCACCATCTCCCTTGAGTTACCTTTTCTAGGTTCATGATTAGGAGGGCAAGAGGTGCATAGGTCAAAAAGATCACATTTAGAAGGAATAAAGACAGGAGAGGAGAATTGAAACTGAAAACCAGAAAGAAAAAAAAAACTGTCTGGTGAACGACAGCACTGAAAAGTCCCAGCGCTCAAAAAGCTGAGGACCGGCTGATGTTAAAGTTCTCAGAAGACACCCAGGTCGTGTTTTTCAGGTCTGAGCCAGAGCAGCGTTTCAAGTTGAAGAAAGCAGTCAAAGTTTACCGGAGCTGAGCCGAGGCAAACCGAACTGTTTTAAGTCCGTGTGTGTTTGTGTCAGTTTCTGTCTGCGTAGCAGCGCGTGCTATTTGTTGCGCAGCAACTCCAGCTGATCCTGGTACTCAGTGAACAGTCTCTGGAACCGAAGGTTTTCACCGATGACGGGTAAGACCTCCCGCAGCAGCTCACGCTTACGTAGACCCTAAAAACACACAAGTCAAACAGTGAACGTGTGAAGACGAAGCGACTCATCTTTTCCTCTTTGTGTGCAAAAAGAAGCAAAAATATGGAAGAAATCAGAACTGTCATCTTGCAGAAGTGACATTGTTTACAGCGTGCGCGCAGTCGTTACAAAGTGTTCTTTAGTTCAGATAATTTTGGTTTATATCATCCAAGCATACTTACCAGTAATGTGTATCAGAGATTCTGGGAAATGAGTAAATGATCAAAACAAAGTAGCAATCTCAAATACTAAAATAAAATAAAAAATACGAGCGGCTGCCAGTGTTACCCCTCAGCCTCCGAGCAGACACACCTATGGTATCAATTTCAAAATTCTACATAATATTAATGAGGCAGTCCATCAAAAAAGTTCAAAAGACACCAACAGCACAGACACAGTGAAGCAATACAGTCTAATGAGAGACAGCAGATGCTGATCAGCTCCAGCTTCCACTGTCTGAACATCTGCTGATCACCTCACTACCGTATTTGTAGTATTTTCACTATTTTCAGTTTGACTCCACTAATACCAATCAAATCTCTGAAATTGTTTCTCACAACCAAAGATAAAATATTAGGCTGTCAGAAACAGATCCTGGTGCAGTTTATAAGTGCAAACTTTCAACTAATCTGACATTTAGCCCACGTCCAAACTGCACCTCGGCTAACTTGTCTCAAACATCTAAATAAACCCTTTAAAGACAAAGCTGTTCTGTGCTTCACTTACTATTTAGTAAAAGCTGTGTTTCATGTCACATTTTGTAGTGACTATACTAATAAAAGCTGTTAATATTCAGTGGACTTTGGATCATGTTAAAAGTCAAGTCATGCGCGGCTCAGCTGGCTGGAGTGTTCACACACATCTTCAACCTTTCCCTCTCTCTGTCTGTAGTCCCAGCCTGCTTCAAAATGGCCACCATCGTCCCTGTACCCAAATCCTCCACCATCTCCTCATTGAACGACTGGCGACCTGTAGCCCTGACCCCCATCGTAAGCAAATGCTTCGAGAAGCTGGTCAGGGACTTCATCTGCTCTGCACTACCCGACTCACTGGACCCTCTACAGTTCGCGTACCGCCACAACAGGTCCACTGATGATGCCATAGCCCTGACACTACACACTGCCCTGTCACACCTGGAGAAGAGAGACACGTATGTGAGGATGCTGTTTGTAGATTACAGCTCAGCATTCAATACCATCGTTCCCTCGAAGCTGGACAGGAAACTGCAGGATCTAGGACTGAGCAGCTCCCTCTGCAGCTGGATCCTTAGCTTCCTGTCTGACAGACGCCAAGTGGTCAGACTGGGCAGCATCACCTCATCCCCCGTCACACTGAACACTGGTGCTCCACAGGGGTGTGTACTGAGCCCTCTCCTGTACTCACTCTACACCTACGACTGCACAGCCACTAACAGCTCCAACATCATTGTGAAGTTTGCGGACGACACTACAGTGGTGGGTCTTATCACCAACAGTGATGAGACGGCTTACAGGGAGGAGGTCAGCGCCCTGACCCACTGGTGTCAAGACAACCATCTCACCCTCAACGTCGCAAAGACAAAGGAGTTGATAGTGGACTTCCGGAGGTGCAGAGAAGTACACACCCCCATCACCATCAACGGCGCTGCTGTGGAGAGAGTGAGCAGCTTCCGGTTCCTTGGTGTACATCTGGCTGAGGATCTTACGTGGTCAGTACACACAAACAAAACAGTGAAGAAGGCGCAGCAGCGCCTCTTCTTTCTCAGGAGACTGAAAAGATTCGGCATGAGCCCCCGCATCCTCAGGACCTTCTATCACTGTGCCATTGAGAGCATCCTCACTGGATGCATCACCACCTGGTATGGCAACAGCACCGCCTACAACTGCAAAGCTCTCCAGCGAGTAGTGCGGTGCTCTGAACGGATAATTGGAGGTGAGCTTCCCTCCCTCCAAGACATCTACAGGAAGCGCTGCCTGAGGAAAGCGGGGAGGATCATCAAGGACTCCAGTCACCCCAGCCATAAACTGTTCAGACTACTTCCATCAGGAAGGAGGTTCTGCAGCATCCGGTCCCGTACCAGCAGACTGAGAGACAGCTTTTTCCACCAGGCCATCAGACTGCTGAACACTTCATAGACACCTCAGCTTCACTGCTGGAACTTTAACATTATGCACTCCATACTGTACAGTAACGCCACTGTTTTGCACATGTCTCAACTCTGTATATTTTATACATTTTATTTATTGTTTACTCTATTTAATTTGTAAAATATGTACACACACACACACACACACAGAAAAATATTTAGTATACACATCCAGAAATGCATACACTATTATATATTGTACATATATTTATTAGTTTCAGATGTAGCCATTCTTGTATTTTGCTTGTTTACATTATTGTATTTTGCACAACTCTGTTGCTTGTGAAGCTCGCACACAAGAATTTCACTCACATTTACTGTACCAATGTACCTGCACATGTGATGTGACAATAAAAGTGATTTGATTTGATTTGATTTGAAAAGACAAAATCAAGAGGAAGAGACTGATTTTTGTTGTCGTACCAGTGTGGTGGGCTCCCAGGATGTAGCCGCTGATTTGTGGACAGGACCCAGGAGCTCCTTGCAGAGTTCTCTGAGGCGATACTCTGAGCCTGGAAGGAAAAACAGAAAAATATATGAAATATAAGAGTTGTTTATATAAGGCTTGTGTACTACATATGACACTGTGCAAGCTTGCTTTTCTACAGTTGCCGCCTGTTCAATCAGACAATTGAGTCCAAATTTTCTGAAAGCACCTAGGTTGTTTTAGTTTCCACCATTTCTCATTTTCTATCAGAACACATCTGCAATACTCAAAACTGATGTTTGTCCCTTCAGCTGAAAGTTTGGTACCTTCATTGACGAGGAAACGGGCATAGATGAGCAGCCAGTAGCGATACTCCTGTGCTGACTGCAGAGTCAAAGCAGACGCCAGCTGATTCTCCAGGAAGGCCAGCGTCATGCTCTGCTGCAGGTGGTGAGGGGTGGAGGAGAGGCGGGAAGCCAGCCGACCGGCACTGCGGGGAGCACCGAGACTTTTTTATTGACTTTCTTTATTACATTTTATATTACTGAAGATGAGAAGTGCAGATTAATATTAAAGACATACTTGAGGTTGCGTCCCTGCATGACAGCCAGAGGCCCAGAGGACACCGGTGTATCGTGGCTAGGCAGGCAGCTCCTGAAGTCAGCACACTGAACCAGAGAGTCACTTTTATCTGCTATCAGAGTCCTGAGAGAGATGGTTTAATCACAGCTGTCAAATCCATTGGTTCATTATTCATCTGTGAGTACAGTGAGTACTTCCATAGTGTTTCTCACCATGTCTCCAGAGAGGAGCTGAAGCAGTACGACTTCCCGTTGGACAGTCCAATGACTGGAACTCCCTGCTGAGTCAGCAGAGACTGGGACACTGTAGTGTCAGCACCTGAAGACACAAACAAAGTAGTTTTCATGGAGAATAACACGGCTCGATTCACTTATTAATAATCACCTGAGTCATTATATAATCAAATCAAATCTGGCCTGGAGAGTGCAGTGAAGCAAGTTGGACATAACCACACGTTCCCTCTGTTAGCCGGCGCTACAAACCCTAAAAACCCCAGTGAGAGATAACAGGTGGGTCTGCCTCTGTCCCACAGCTTCATGGTGGTCATGGGCTAATACTTTCAGCTTTTGGTGAAACGCTACTGATTTTATATTCTCAGTGTAAAATGGCCTACTAATGAACTCATTTTTAAATACTTTTGTTCCACTAGCTGCAAGGCCAGCAGTGTAAAACAGAATTGGCAGCAGATTAGAATCAAGCATAATATTTGTTTTCCTCATAACCAACTGGGTGCATGCAAATTTCGTCAGTAAGGCACAGCTCAACAGACTGCACATTTAAAATAAATATCAATGAAAGTATACATTCTAAACAAAACTCTGAATATGACTTCTCTGGAGCAGGTTATGTGTTCAGCATTAGTCAGTTTAGCGTTAGATAAGCAGCTTTAACTCTAAATATACCCATTAACACATTAGTCTCGCTACACAGTGCACCTCACTACATCTCTCTGCTGTTTTATCGGTCAAGCTTGTTTTGATGTGAGTAGATATCAGCTGTGGCGATGACTCACCAGACAAAACAGTCAGCAGAGACTCGTTCTTGACCAGAGCCTTCTGTTTCTGAACATCCCTGCAGAAACAAAAAATGAATTATTACAAAGAGCAAAGATTTTAGAATAAAGACAAATATTCATTAAATACTACCAGTGTAAATTAATGCAGTTTCTAAATGCGTAGGCATCTCTGTAAAACTAGTTTTACCTCAGAGATCAAAGATAAAAAAATGCAACAAAAGCTCCCAAGCAATTCAAATCAAACAGAGCAGCTGAACACTGACCACACGGACAAAGTCGCTCCAGCGGTCAGAACCATGACGTAGTGGGCAGAGCAGTGTAAGGCAGACGCAGGCGTGCCTAGCTGAATGGCAGGAAGGAGTCGCCGCCCACAGGAAGAGAAGACTGACAACATCCTGTCCTCACAGGCGACTGCAAGGATGTCACTGAGGGAGTGGAGGAGAATTAGGAAGACCAGATTTTGTGCTGTTAATTCATTTTTTTTTTTTTACATTTTCTGTCTTTGGTAGACCTGCTGATGTTTTCATTTCATAACAGTGTGGCCTAAATTAAAATCAGTAGCACTGTGTGGGAATATCCTCCACTTTTCAGTGATACCTCGAAGACTTTCCCTCCTCCAACTGGGAGTTTAGAGGATGACTGCACACATAAAAAATATTCTGCATGTAATTTCGGCAATGAATCTGCGTTACTTTACTTAAATGTCTATTTTAGCTTTAGTCCCTGACCTTTTAAGTTCTGAAGCTACTAGTTTTTTTTCCAAGTCACATCAAAAAGTGAAAGTAAATCAATTCAAGTATAAACAGAGATTCTGTCTGTATGAAAAATCAGCAGCGCCTCCTACCTGCTGCCTGCAGCAACGACCACAGAGCTGGGCAGGAGCGTGTTCCAGTCTCGTCCGTCTCTGGAGCATCGCAGCTGGCTGAGCTTCGAACCTGCAACCATGGACACCTCATTCTCCACCTCCAGGAACACTGAGGGCTCCATGCTCACCTGAATTGAATTTGAATTTAATCTTTATTTTGAACATGTTAAAAAAGTACAACAACATAGAAATCAAAAGAGAAACAAAGGAAAACAAGCGACCACAAATACAAAAACAAAAAAACAACAACAACAACTTTCATGTTCAAAAACGAGCAGGAAGAAGCATAAGCTGCACAACAAACACTCTCGATAATGTATGGAGCATCGCCTTCATCAATTACAAATCCACCAAAGCTGATGTTTCAAGACAAGGGAGAAGACGACACTGCTCAAACAGAAAAGGGAGAATTTCTAACTGAAGAAACTGAAACGATAAGTGTCCAAGGAGGAAGCCAGAGAAGGCTTTCTAAAGTGCTGATGGCTATTTATTAATAGATATAAACAAAACAAACAAACAGGCTTGAACTAAAATAAGAATTTCTACCTCTGAGACGTGGGCTTAAGAAAAAAAAGCTACAAAATGAGTAGCCACACAGTGGAAACACTAAAAAGAAGAAAAAGACAAAAAAAAAAAGCAGGCAGAGAACAACGACGACCTTAGCTAGAAGAACAAGAGAACAAACTTAGCAAAGAAATAAAAAGAAAGACCCAAAGCCAAACCGTAGAGCTTGTGAGAGATCAGATGGGGGATGCAAACAGATATAATTCGAGGTGAAAAACTGTCAATTAAGGTGGTTATAAAAGTACAATACATCTTCCAGCTGGATAAACACACTAAACACTTAAAGTCCAAACCAAAGAGATGACAGACGGTGTGTTACCTGCAGACTGAAGGCCTTCTGTGTACTTGGTGTTGGTAGTTTGAGAACAGCGACAGGAGCTGGAGGAGCTACAACCCTGCTGGGCTCCTGTTCCGCGGGAGGAGTTATCTGTTATGACGAGATAAGTAGAAAAGCACACTTGGTTAACCTATTTTAGCTGCACCCAAAGAGCTTAAAATAACAGATTTTCAGGCTTCAGATCATCCACATGTCCCTCTACCTGAGTGAAAGGCTGGGCCATGGAAGCAGCCATCTTGTCTTTCCTGGGCCGTCCCTTCTTCCTCTTCTCCAGCACCTCTCTTCCATCCAGCAGCAGCTCTGGTTTCCTCTTGCCAAATGTCAGGTTCTTGTTGATGGCAGCCATCTTATCCTCGCTGTCACTGCTGGTCTCTTCTTTGGTTTTTGCCTCCTTCTGGGCGGTGACACCGTCTTTCGGCCTGTTGCTAGAACAGGACATCAGATATGTCTCTGTGTTCTGTTTTTGTGTTTGATGTTCTTCACTTGCACAGTTACTCACCTGTCTAACGGTGTGAGTCCAGCTGTGGACGAAATGGCGGCTGTCACGCCTGGTGTGGCCTTTGACCTCTCTGTAAACCTGGAGTCCAAAGCTTTCATTGGCTCAATCTTGGAGGCAGAGGTGAGCAGCAGACTGGATTTGACACTAGGACGAAGATAATGAGAAAGACAAGTGAAGGCGGGAATGAGAAAACCAAGCGCCATGTAAACGACTGGGAAGAGGAAGTGGGAGGTTTGGGAATTTAAAGTATGAAAAAGACAACACAGAGAGGGTAAAACAGAAAACAACAGCAAAAATTCCCTATCTGTGATCTCCATACCCATCATTGTTGTCCTCCATTGGCTTAGCAGTGTTGTTGGGAGGAGGTGAGGTAAGCATGGGGTCGTGTGTGGGCTTAAGCCCCATAGAAGAGGCCTGTCCTGGGCTGGAGTCGGAGCTGAGCTGGGGGGTGAGCTGGCTGGACATGGATGAGCCCGAGGGCAGGATGGGAACACTGTTGAACAAAGCCGGAGAGAAATCCCTGCAGAGAGAAAAGGGCCTGTGATCTTCTACTCTTCATCTGGTTAACATTATTATTACTTTTATACAACAATAACTAACTTTAACCATCACTTTTTCTACATTGCATTAGCTCTGTGGACCAGAATCATCTTCAGTTTGCACCACGTGGCTTCTATGTTGTTAAAACACGCAACAATAGCCCCCTGTTTCAACTGTTAATTAAATCTAGATCCGGTTCAGACTGAGAGGAGTCTTTGAACTTGTGTGGACTCAAAACCAAAGATTTGACACTTCAAGCTCTTCTCTTATTGTGTTGCTGTAGCTTTGATGGCACAGAAGAAACCTGTAATCAGTCCAGCCGCCATCTTTGGAGTCCAAACATGATCTACCAGCTATTTTTGTGAGATCAGCCATCTTGTTCACCGGAGTGTGTTTCATGCCTTCCTACCCCGTGTCCAGCTGAGCAATGCAGAGCGGTGTGATTCTTCTTCTGCCATCTGCTGTTCTCGTCTCCACCTGCTTCTTCAAAAGATTCTGCCAGATGAGAGAATAAAGCATCCAAGAAATTTACGCTGCACAGATATAAAAAGGATGTTTTGACAGCTTTGGAAAATTAAAAGTTTAAAACATTAATATATATATATAAAAAACATAAGTATTAGTATATTTTAAACTGTGTTGGACTTTGATTTCTAATGTATTTTGTCTCTACTCTAACAGTTTTCCAAAAACCCAATGAAAATATAATTATCAGGTTTCTGATATGCTTCCAGGAAGCACCTCCCAGAACTATGTAAGCATTTTTTCCCCCCTTAATTTCATTTATTATAGATGGCTGCTCCATCTACCTTCCTGATGTCCTCCAGAGACTCCCCGTTCATCACACTGTTGAGTTTGGGTGCTGAGGATTCAGGTGCAGCAGCACCTGGTCCTGAGTTGGCCTGGGCAGAGTTCTGCCGCTCCTGTTGGTATTTGAGAATCTCGGGGTTCTCGATGATGGTGGTGGAGAGCTGAGCCTCGGTGCTGGTTATAGCCAGACTCTTACCGTAGATGTTCTGATGGATACTGTTCTATTTGTCACAAGAAGAAAAAGAAAAGTTTTCTAGGAGGGAAGAAACCTTATTTAAGCAAGAACCACCAACAAAATTTAAAAAATCTGTTAAACTGCTTAGCAATAAAAACCTGGAATATAAAGATGTCAACCAATAATTATACATAAAGCAGAGTCTGGGCCTCATGTGGTGCATTTTTCATTCACTGATTACTTTTCTCTACTTCTAAGAATGAAAAACAAGATGAGAAGGGACAACTTTGTTATGTGGTTTAAATAAAACTTTGTATTTGTTAGCTGGTTTAGAGTTTATTATTAGCTAAATAAATAAAAGATCAGGAGAAGACTTTGACTTTAAATATATCAGCAGTACATATTTTCAGCTCTACGTTTTCATTGCTGCACTCTACTAGAGTAGATCTGTATGAGGCACAGTTCAAATAATCTTTATTTATCTTACTGGGCTCCTAAATTACTCCCCACAAGTAAAGAAAGACAGTACATAAGGCAAGCTGCTCAGATGGTCAACACTCCTGGGCACTTACTCAGGCTCCAAAAAAATGTTTAAATTGGACCTCGTTTTTTCCAGCTCCATATATTTATTGTTATAGTCTACTGGAATAGCTTTGCATAGTCTGCACTTAAAATAAACCTTACTAATCTTACACAGGGCCTTGGTCTCTATCCCTCAGTTCATCTTCTGTTTGAAACAAGCCGTCTTAGCTCCTTATTCTCTAAACCTACTTTCTCCTGATTGGCTGCAACTCACAACCAAAATTAAACAGTAAGTGGGGCAGATTTCTCCACACACCGGCAGAGCCATGTGCCTGAGATGACCACATTTGGGATATCCCCCATATGTCATAAAACACAGCCAAGAGCGGAAAACACCATCTGAAACCAAGCATTCAAAGCTTGAGACTTGACCTACATGATATCCTTGTACACAAGCTGACCTCATTATTTGAAACTCTAGCTATGTTTAACATGAGCATCTACCATTGTAGTAGAATATATATGACACAGGTCTTAAGTGTACACAGGACTAGTTGTAAACATACAGTCACAATTTCAGTGATGCCTTGATGCTTCTTACCTTCTCCTCTTCATTCAGCGGGTCTCCCAGTTCATCCAGGGAGAAGTCCAAATAGGCGACTGTGCCATCCATCGAACAAACCAACATCCCCAGACCCGTCAATGTCCTGATACACACATACATATCAAACTCAGACATTTATCACCACCAGTAATGTTTAATAAGCCTACACAAAACACCTGTATGCAAACAGAGAAGGGTGCAGGTAAAAAAGCATCCACACACTGAGACATTAAAAATGATATCTGAAGTCAGATATCTGATGTCAGGGCGGTGGACTTAGAATAAGAGAGACTGCAGAATGTGACAGCCCACAATGTCTTCACTCACCAGGAAATGTCCATAATGGATTTATCGAAAAGATCATGGATGACCACAAGAGGGCGCTTCAGTGAGGTGAGCTGGAGCAGAGAGAGCGAGAGAGACTTTATTTTTTTATATCCTCCCAAACAGCTACTAAAACTGGGTTTGGCGATTCCTGGTGAGAAACCACTGAACTGGAAAAACTGCCCTCACTTGGTTATTAATGTACATGTCATCACATCAATAAGCCAGGAAAACTGCAGCTTGACTAAGGAATGAGAGTACTAACTTTTATGTTTTACTATCATTATTTTAAACTTTAAAACTGTGGGTTTTTTACTGACCCAGACGGAGAGCGATCGGTCTTTGCTGCCAACAGCGCAGCAGCAGTACGGACAGCTGGGCTTCGGAGAGCTGCCGTTCTTCTGCTTCTTCTTGAAAATCTTTGGGTTGAATTTCTGTAGGAACAGAAACCAGACGCATCAATAAGTAGCTTTTCTTTTGTTTAAATATAGATTTACTGGCTGAACATGTTGCTAGCACATCCTCACCACCACAGTGACAGCTTTACGGTGGCCCACAAAGTCCATATTAGTCTTCCAGCCATCTCTCTCCACAATCTGAGCGGTGGGGCCGGAGTTGTTCATTGCATGAGCCGACACAAGATACTGACCGTCTGGAGACCAGGACAGACGCAGGACGTGGGTCGTCCCACCGCACTGAGAGTGAGACAGAAAGAGAAAAATCCCTTAAACTGTGATGACAAAATAAAATCAAAACCTAAATCAATTAGTGGAAACACACAATGTATTCAGTGGGTTCCAATCAAAGCGAGAGTGAGTGTTTCTGTACCTCACTGAAAGGTTTGGTGATGTTTGCATCCATCTGCCAGTCCACCGTCCGCCACACTTTCAGACTGTGGTCGTCAGCCTGGGAGGCGATGTATTTCCCCACTGGATCCCATGTGAGGCCTTTCACCAGGCCAGTGTGTCCTCGCAGAGTAGTGATCATCTCTGAATAGATCATTAAGACAGTTGCAGAGTGTGCAGAAAGTGTTTTTTCCCTCTCAGTTAAAAACAAAAGACTTTTGTAAATATGAGCATTTTCTATTTTCCAGAGGCTGAGCTGTGGTTAAACTTTACCTGGAAATTTGCGAGCGTTCCAGATCACAATGGTGTTATCCACACTGCAGGAGGCCAGCCACACGTCACGAGGAGACCACGCCACGTCCATCACATCTGCAAACACAGCACAATGATAACAAATGATGACAATGGTGTGACACTTTTCTTTTTTTGACATTAATATGTCAAAGGGGATTTAAAGAAAGAAATTTACCAAGTAATGTACTGAATGTTGAAGGGGAAAAAAATCTGGCTATTATCTGAAATATTTTTCCACTTTATTTTTGTTTTTATGATTTATTCATCGTCTTGTTTCAGGAAATTCTTTTGTTTTTAAACATTTAACCACACAGCTGTTAGACCTCGAGAACACACACAATGAACAGAGGCTCTTTAACTAGCCAGGTTGGTGGATGTGTGCAGATGTTCAGTATCTGTGAACATCTGCAACTTCTCTGTGCATTTTCTGAGTCTATTACCTCCAGTGTGGTTCCTCAGGATTGTGACACACCTCCACTGCTCCACATTGGCCAACTTGCTGCTTGACCCAAACACCGTGCTGGGACCGATGAACCTACAGGGAAAAGAAACACACAGACAGACAAAATTAAAAAGCAGCAAATGTGAATGCTGACATAATTATCAACAATGGAGATTCACCAGAAAACATCAGTGAGAGGAAGTTAGCTTGAACTAGCAGGAAAGGGATAGCATGCATCCAGTCAGTTCATACACAGAGAAAGAACTGGGACATACTTTAAAGCAGCAAAGAATAATAAATATAGACTTTGTTACAAAAAATACTTGTGTAATAATCATATTTTATGGCTTTTGGCAACAAGAGCACTTCGTGTGAGTAACATATACCAGCAACTGAACGAGGTATCAACCTACTGCAAGTTCTGGTTATTCTGGTTGTCCAGCTTGGAAGCAAATTTCCAGAGAAGAGCTACCAGCTGCAGTATAGGATGTCGAAGTCTGTCCAAAAACCCCCTCTGGCAGTCTTAGTTACACTCTGGTGTTATTTTTATTCATGCAGCAAAATAAATAAATAAAAGCTAAAATTAGGTCCAAAATATATTTAGATATATTTATGTGACCGTTCTGCCGTCGGTGGCCCACCCAAGTAAAGTATATGTGTAGGAAACAGTGTGTCAAGATCCAAAAGTGGCCAGTGGCATGCCTCTCCTGGAGCTGTGGAATACACCGATTATAGCTGTATACCATCCATCAGCAGCAGCACATCATCCAACAGTAGCTGACAGCTGTAGAATCTGCATATGCCCCAACTCCAGCAGTAGCATACCACTGGCAATTTTTGGATCATGGTGCTGCAGAATTATTAAGGTTACAAAAATAGTAGATTTTTGGTTTTTTGGCTTAATTAAACAGCCCTAGTTTACAACAGTGACTCATATGATTGACCATTGAACAGCATGCTGGTGTTACTAGAACAAAAAAATAGAATAGGATAAATAAATAATATTGATGCAAGTTTATTAAAGTGTAGATCGTTGTAATATAATGCACTGTGGAAAGCCGTAAAATTGCCGCCTATCACACACACACAATCTAGTGTGCGTTCACGCTGACACAAAAAGTTTCCCATTCTGCTTTCAGCTCAGTCACCATGGAAACGTCCTTGTTTGGCTGTCTTTCCAGACGTTTCTTGACAGATAGTGAATGCTGTTTATCATATTGAGCGAGTGACTGTGTGTATACATACGCAGCTCTCTTCCACACCATGACCAGCTTGTCGTCTCCTCCAGAGGCCAGATACAGCCCATTGTTGGACCAGCGCACACAGTTCACACAGGCTGCAGAGACACACACAAACACTTCTGCTCACTGAGGCTATAAATACAGTTTGTATGGATTAGTGCTGAGGAGGCTGGTAGGGTGGACAATAACAGCACCTGCAGATCAAGATGCTCTCATTATTAAATATGGCTGCTTGTTATTAGGTCACTGAACACAGCAGCAATTTATGTCAGTGGCAGTTCATGGAAGGCGAAGTGATTTTAATTTCCTGCCGCTGTTATCTCCATCCATCCAAGGTCAACGTTTCCGAACGTTTTAGTCAGATGGGTTTATAGTTATAGATTTCCTTTCTTTCTTTTTTCATAGTGTAAAAGGTCTACTTATTTTTTTAAATGGTTACTTTTCCTTAGTTCTTTTTTATTCAAATCACATTCTGAATACATCTTGAACTCTTTCAGACTTATCTTATAGTATTTAACTAACATTTTTACTCACTGACCCCCTTGTTGTGTTATATTCAGCTTTATACGTCGGATTTGTTGTATCTGATTTACATTTTTACTTAATGAGCATTTTTATTTTTTTACTCTATTTCATCAATTTAAATGACCTCTTGTCAAGGAAATGATAACAGCTGTGCATGTTGGTATTGCAGTACAGTCTACATGCATCAGATGTTTATTTGTGCAGCTTTCAATAACTGTTAAAAAACTAATTAATTAAAGAAAATTACATATACACACAGTGTGGAGCTATCGTTAGAGACCATAAGTAACCCTTAAGTTTAATTAAGGGGAAAAAATGACCTAGAGAACAAGCACACTCATTAACCAACCATATATACAGACTTTGATTACCTAAGTGATTGTCCATCTGGCAAAGCATTTTAGAAATATTCTCGTTCTTCTCATCCTCCTCTCTGAGGACCGGCGCCATGTTCCAGATCATCACCTTCCCCGAATCCTCCCCTGGAAACAATCCAAGTATTTTAAACATGAAACACCTTCACAAGGAGCAACAGGGAGAATTTTTCTAAGCTGGAAAGTAAACCTGAACCCAGCTGTAACTTTCCATCAGTTAGAATACTAAGCTGTTGCTTAAAAATTATCCTAAAGGGAGAAACTTTCATTTTAGCAGTTGTTGGTTTTACCTTGGCCACCAGTTGCAAATTTTGTTCCATCAGGGTGGATGTCAACTGAAAATATGGGTTTACCTGAGAAACACAAAAATCAACATTTAATATCAGTCATCTCAATTTTAATAGATCTAAAGAACACAAAAACTGCAGACTGATATTGTACACAGATAACCTAGAGATACTGAGAAAACTGGAGGAAATAAAGGAGTAACTAAAAGGAAAGACACCAGAGTGCATCTGGAAAGTTTACAAAACCTTTTAAGTTTTCCGCATTTTGCTGATCCAAACTCATAATTTTTACACCAATCCATACAGCACACACATGTCCCACAGTCACAAGCCAAAACAGGTTTTCTAGTGTGTTAAATGACAGCACTGACATTTTCCATTGACAAGGGTATTCAGAGCGTTTGCTCAGTACATGGCTAAAGCACATCTGATAACAACGACTTCCTGGAAATACTTTCTTGGCGATATGCTTTGGGTTGACATCTGAAGCTTAACACTGCTACACTCTCTCCTAAATTGTCTCACTAATATGCCCACAGCATGATGCTGCACCACACCATGTTGTAGTGATGGCACTAATGAGATGACTTCTGATTACCTTTAAAAACTAATGGCGTCTATGGTTGCTGGTTAATTGACACTTCACCCCAGAGGCCTGATTAGTACCCTGCAAGCTCTACAAAGGAAATCTAGATCCTAATTGATTGTGACAGCTGGGCTCTTGAATATCTGGTCTGACAAAGGCCTTTCATCCTCAGTTACTCAGTTTGGTTGGGTAGGCAGCTCTAAGAAGACTGCTGATCACGGCAAACTTCTTATATTTTAAGTTATGGAGGCTAGGGCTGGGCCATATCATACCGTTCACGGTAATACCGGTATAATGCTTGGCAACGATAAGAAAATGAAATATCGCGATAGAGTATGGGTAAAACGTAGGGCTGGGCCATATTATACCGTTCACGGTAATACCGGTATAATGTTAGGCAACGATAGGAAAATGAAATATCGCGATAGAATATGAGTAAAACGCGCATGCGCAGTGCCTTTGTTTTCATACGCACATGGCCGATTGTTGAGTGAAACAGATGAACCAGAATTGGTTTGTAAAAAAGGTGCAACTTCAGTGATGTGGAACTGGTTTGGTGTTTGTCCGTCAGATACACGACAAAGCACATTTTTTTGCAGAACATGCAAGCGGCCGTCGTTATCATTGTCAGACTAAGATGCTCTTAAATCTGGGAGTAATCTGGGTCCTAAACGCCGTATGCTTCAGGTCAAACGAACACTGCAGCATCACTGAGAGTTAAAAACTGTCTAAATTCTTTCATCTTTAATAAAACGATCAGCATTGCTGCTTTACCAGGTGTAACTATGAAGTTTGACTTCCAGGCATCCATGAAAACAAAATTTATTACATTTAACGGAGTTAGAAGTTAGCAGGAAGCTAGCGGAAGTTAGCTCGCTAGTTTCGCTAGTTACCCAAGCATGATATAGCATGTTCTGACTGAGAGATTTCTGAAAAAATTCAAACGTACAGCTCTGCTATCACTTCCAACATAAATGAAGACAGGAAACTAAACAGCAGTGACGTTTGTAGGGTTACTGAAGTTGGGCTAGCTGGTACATAATGATGTGCTACGTGATCGCTAGCGACACAGCTATGTTAGCATAACATAAACAGTGAAGCTGGAGGACGAACACTAACACTTTTCCACTTATAAAAGTTAACGCTAAAGTTCCTGATAGTTAGAGACAAATGCAATCGCATGGCAGGATGCTGTAAACGGAGCAAACTTCAGTCAGGAGAACAACTGAGATAATCCATCCACAATACAAGGTTAGTCATTAATATACTGCAACAACATGGGAATAAAGCAGCTGCCAGAGAATTCAACATTAATGAATCAATGGTACAGAAGTGGAGGAAGCAAGAAGAATGAGTTTAATAAAGTTTGATTTATCTGACTGCTTTGTTTCGCTTAATGTGCCTTATAATCCCGTGCACCTTATGGTCCGAAAAATACGTACTGCACACTGCAGTTTAATGTTGCAAAGCACCTCTTTTTTACTTCAGTGGATATTATACATGGTTATGCTCAGGATATGTCAGCCCATTTCTACTGGAAATGCCTTTTGGTTAAACTTTCAGCAAGGAATTTGCATTTGCACTGTTAAATTTTTATAAAGCTTTAATGTACATAAAAACCAGCTTCTTGTTTAAGTGAAAATAAATGGAAGGTTGTCTTTTTGCGCTAGTAATGTTGTGGAGTTGTATTTTGTCTCGCATCAATTATATCGTCAGTTATATCGTTATCGCAAATTTTAAAATATATATCGTGATAAATATTTTTGGCCATATCGCCCTGCTCTAGTAAAACGTGCATTCACAGTGCCTTTGTTTTCATATGCACATGGTGGAAAAAGCATGGCGGCGACGGAGAATGAGAAGGGCAAAAGCGGATCATTGAATGAAAAAGATGAACCAGTATTGGTTTGTAAAAATGCTGCAACTTCAGTGGTGTGGAACTGGTTTAGCTTTCGTCCGTCAGATACAAAACAAAGCACTATTTTTGGTAGAGCATGCTAGCAGGCCGTCGTTATTACTGTGTTTTTTGGAAAAATCTACAGTGCCCCTTATAATCCCGTGTGCCTTATGTATGAATTCTGGTTGTGTTTACTGACCTCGAAATGATTGTATGTGGTACACGGCGCTCGAAAATCTGTCAAATGTTTTAGTACAACTTTGCTAAGCTACGAAGCCGCACCGCTTGATGGATTGTCAGAGCATTACGGCTATCGTAGGCAGGAGCCTCGTGGAGTGATACATACTGTGCTTCAACATAATATTACCGTATTGTGTGTGTATAACCTCTTTTTAAGTTTTGTAGATATTCTACATGGTTATGTTGAGGATATGTCGGCCAATTTCCACTGGAAATGCCTTTTGGTTAAACTGTCAGCAAGGAATTTGCATTTGCACTGTTAAATTTTTATATAATTTTAATGCACATAAAAAACAGCTGCTTGTTTAAGTGAAAATACATTGATGGTTTTTTGCATCATTGAATCTTATTTTGCTTTGTTGCTGCAAAGTATTGTGCACAGATCCGCCTGAAATGCAAAAAAGCATGTAAATGAAAACTTTCCAAGCACACTGCATGTTGGACACATTTCAACATAACACAGGAACATGGCATTGACCTCAGCTGTTTGTTTTTTACCAGGCTTTGTTTAGTCTGCCTTATGGAAAGTTACTCAACTGTTCTGTGATTTTCCACAAGTATGTTAGTACATGCCCACACCCGAGACTGTATTTCAGTGTCTTGTCAGGTTTACAATCGACATGCACTCGAGGATTTTCCTGAAAGGAAACCTTTCTGGTAAATCCTCCAAAATCTCTTTGGTAGTATAACCTAATTCCCTAACTCTTCCTTTAAGCCATGGAGATACATTACTAGGGATGGGTACCGGTATCCGGTGCCACGATGGCACCGGTTCTGACATAACCAGACCGAAAAGCAGCGCACATTTCGGTGCTTTATTTTCCTGAGCTGTGATACACTTTAGATTCTAGCCAATCATTTTACGTTTCTGAGGATAGTAGGCGGGGCCAGGTACGTACGTTCTTTTAGAGCAGAGCTACAGATTAAAAATGACCAAGGCGAAGCGGTCAAAAGTCTGGCTGTACTTCACAGCAAAATATGCAAACTCAGCAGCCTGCAACAAGTGCTTTAAGCTGATACTGTGATACTGTGCAAAGGAGGTAACACCTCGAATCTGATGAAACACCTGGCGACGCATAGCGTTTTTTTTAAAAGCCGAGAAATGCGCCGTATTTGATAGCTTGCTGTGAGACCTCCCACCGAGCACATCTACTGCGGGTGTGGTGCCTGTTATCGGACCCGGAGTTAGCAACATCCCCCAAAAACACGAAGAGGAGAGTCCTGGCCCCTAGCCCTGCCAGTGTAGCAGAAATGATGACGGATGATGATGGCAGCAGCAGCCGTTCTTCTCTGCGTGAGTAGCTTAATGTTGTTCGTGTGTAATTTACGTTGAGTAGGCTAACCACGTTATTACATTAATGCAGGTAAGGTGAACTAGCAAACATCATCATAGCTACATGCAGCTGTCTTCTTGTTTGATGGCAGATACTCCCTTCACCCTGGCCAAAAAGGCTAAAATGACCAAAGAAAAAGTGGAAAACAGTTAAACATGAGAGGTTTTTGGACAAAGTTTATGTTTTTTTTTAAGCACTGCTTCCAGCCAAGAGTGATACCATATATGCCCCATAGCTGCAGAAAAGGCTAACATTGTTATCTTTTTACAAAAAAACAGCTGAACATGAGAGGTTTTTGGACCAATTTTGTGTTCTCCATTCTTTAAGCACCGGTTTAAGCACCGGCACCGTTTCAAAAGTACCGGTTTGGCACCGGTACCGGATAAAACCTAAACGATACCCATCCCTATACATTACACAGTATTTCAAAAACATCATCATTAGCTGGTTTCTATGTAATTTATACTTTTTTATTTTTAGCTAAAAAAATAATGTGACTTGCTGTGAAGTTATGCACACACTGTTTCTTTAGGATCAGTTGAATGAAATGAGCAATTAAATACAAGAGACAAATATGGCAGTATCTTCCTATATTTCAAAGTGAAATCCAAATTACATTAAAGTAAGCAGCAGGGTCATTGCTGTTCCTCGAAGTTCGAGTCAATAGAGGCTCTTGGGGATAATTTTTTTTCTTTAGATAATTATCTTGTTAATTCAGATATGGTCAAGCCAATGCATTGAGCTTCTTCGAAGAACTAATAGTGAGGCTTCAGAACAGAACCAGTGTGTGGCATATCCATCCTTCTGTGTACAGTCTATGCAATACACCCTTACTTAACACTCGGTGCCTTTTTTGCCTAAGAAACCACAATTTGAAATAAGGTTATAATTGCTAGAATATATTTGAAAAAAGCTACTGTACAATAAAAAACTGTGACTTATTACAAGCTTCTCATTACTTAAAGTGATATTTATAAAAGATACAGTACTGTGTACTACGTGACTAAAGCTGAAGTTCATACCTAACCGTGCACTCTGTATGCACCCCTGAGTACGTGCTTTATTTTAGCAACAGTGCAAAAATGTATGTCTAAAGATTACAAAGAAACTCCCGTTGAGTGCTGAATTAAAAAACAAACAAACAAACAAAAAAACAAAGTATTATTTCCTCAGTTTTCTTTGTAAACATATCAGCAGCTGGAATCCATCTGCTAATATAATTATACATTTAATACATTTGGTTTCATTCTATATTGATGCTGTTGTGCAATTTTGTTGGAGTCTTCCAAATGTCAAATATTTCACGGGCAAAATGTGCTCTACTAACAACAGTCGTTAGCTGCACCCTAAATTCAGGCCATTTCCCTGGCGGTTAACTTTCCAAACTGACAGCTTAAAAATTATCCCAGCAGACACTTGTTTATTTTTTAAGCTTTCTGTGAAGCCGTCACACAAATAAAATGTTAAAAATCCCACGGGATGTGAGTAAATCTGACCCCAAAAAGTCACTGCGAGGCAGTAACTTCGACACGGGTCATCTGCCAGGTAAGTTAGCTAACGTCAGGACACCAGAACTAGCCGGGGGGGCTAACTAGCTAGCTAGCTAAGGTTAGCAAACAAATATACTTTGAGCACAGAGACACTGACAACGGCACAAACACCAAATGCAAGTGCCCAAACGTTGGCTTAGATTTAGCATGTGAGTGACTTTTAAGTGACTAACAAGTCAAACAAGTGTGCACCAGCACCATAACCATCATCATCATCATGCGTCCTTATCAAGTCGCCCCCCTCCGACAACAAAAGCCCAACTTGATCCAACAGATTCCTGCACAAGCTTACCGTTGTGGCTCACCCAGCTCGGCTTCAGCAGCTTCATTTTCACCCCGGGTATTTTATTTTAAATCCCTTCGAAACAAAAATCCATCCAGCGCTCACTTTCGGTTCATGGGAAAACTAACGAAAAGCTCCCTCCTATTGTCTCAAACTCCGTCCGACACTTTGTTGATTGCGCGATTCAACTCCCATCTCGCAGCATCCCCGAGTCCCCGAGTCGACCAACGGACAGCAACAGACAGGCGGCCCCGGATGACAAACGGGCGAACACCAGGCAGCTCAGGAAGTGTTTCCGTAAGTTTTGACCGCGGACAGGAAGAGGGTGCAGGCAACATATCATAATACACCCACGGGGAGAGTTAAAATAGAAGACAACTACCAAAAGATAATTATTTGTGATTTTTTACTTATTAATTTTTTCGAGTGCAAATACTCAAATGTTAAACCCGAAAATCAACTCAAATTCACACCGTTTGTGTCGATTGGATCTGACGCGGCTTTTATTTTGAAAGGCCAAATGGCAGATTAGTGCGCAAACTCGGAGTTTCTTTTCGACAATTTAGCACAATTTAAAATGTCTTTTAAATATTCTTGAAAATAAAACATTAAACATACACTAAGAACAGTTAAAATATGTTTTTATATTGGAGCTGAGAAGTTTCTGGCCAACTTCTAATTTGTTTTTGCTTCACCCCTTAGAGCTGGAAAAACAAATATAATAAAATTCAGATATTGTTTTGGATGCTTGTGTGGTGGCAATCTAATCCTGTTTACAGTGTGTTTATACAAAACTTTGTCCTTTATTTCAAGTCACTGAAATTTGCAGAAAAATTAAGCAGAAAGGTAAAACAAGCAAACAAAAAACTGCACACATCCTTATCACAGTCTTTGCTTTTGCGAAAATGTGTAAAAGGATGCATATGGTCAACAATACACAGGTAGACTGAGTAGGCCAAGTAGACTCAGGAGGGTCCCAAATTTTGCACAAAAGTAACCTCTCACATTATACCAGCAGCAGCTTAAATTGTTGAAACAAGTATGGAGCCATGCATATATGTTATTTATGCCAAATGCTGAATCTGTAATTTGAATATTGAAGCAGAAATGAATACTCAGCCTCAGTTTATGGTTTTTACCTGACAGGAATGACACCGGGTATGGTCATCTGTACATTCAGAGATCCTCTTCTGCTTACCTTGGTCATAATGAGTGGTTATTTGAGTTACTAGTCTCAACCATTGTATTAAGGCTGATGATAGAAGGTGATTTGAACAACAACCCCAGGTGTATGTGGCTCAAATTCACCAGATACACAACAGGCATGGGGCTGATTACCAACAATGATGAGAGAGCGCCAATTGACAAATAACATAGTAGTGGATTCCTGAAGGTCCAAGAGAACAGACCCACCCCCCAAATATAAATCAGTGGTCAGGATGTGGAGATTAAATTTGTCTCTGTCCACCTCTCAGAGTACCTGACCTGGACCACTCACATCTTTACTGTCACTGGCAAGGCTCAACAATGTGTATACATCCCGAGGAAGGTTGGGCTACCTCAGAACCTAATTTCTGCCAGGATCCAGCTACATGCAATCAGTGGCATCTTTAAGACCTGGCACCAACAACAACACTTAAAGTGACTTAAATTTCCTACTTGTTAATGTTACCGTTAAGTGGCAGTCAAAAACATCTTAAGGGGTCTTTATGATAAGATTGAAACATTTATCACCTGGAACTTAGATGTTTCATCAAAAAATGTTACAAGTGTAGGTAATAATTCTGTGTCATACCAGAGTCATAGAGGAGAAACTAGGGAAATAACCATGACTTTATTCTGTTCAGGTGAAATTCACAATGAATTTGTAAAGAATACACAGACACAATAGAAACATCTTTATTGATCACAAACTAAATAAAAAAAAACAACAACAACATGATTATTATTCTTTTCCAGTAGAGTGATCAACAAAAACAATATGTTTAAGAAAAGGTGATATTTAATTAACATAACTCACTACTTCACAATGTGACTTACGTGACTATTATCATAACCTCAAGGGTGTATAAGTCATATAATGTGTGTTTAAAACATTTTTCAAGTGTATCCCAAAAGAAAAATGATTATAAAACTTTAAAGAAAAAACACATTTTTACAGTTCACAGCTAAAAAAAACCCCCAAAAGAACAATGCCATCACATAAATCTTCCCTGATGGTGTAAATTACACACAGGTAAATTAGTGTAAACAGCTTACTCACTTCTACCAAAATGTTACACTTTTGTTCTGTCTTTTGCTAGAGTCCTTAAAAAGAGTCAGAACAATAGGAAATATTCTTATCCAGCAACGGAAAAAAAATGTAAATGACCCGGAAGAAGTCACTGCACGTGTCTGCCTGCTCAATTTAGAAGCTCTGTTTAAACAAACAGAGGGAAAAACAGTAGCTTATATGTATTTTTGGCATTTCATTTTATAGGGAAGGCAACACTGGAGTCCATTACTACAACCCTCAGTGTTTTCCAACTTCATGCTAAACTGCTGTCCTGAGGAAAACTTGCCAAAATTGTCTTTACTGATCAGAACTGCAAGAAAGAGTACACCTGGGGGCAGTATAGAGTCAGCCCCCCTTTAGCCTGAATCTGGTCCCCTCTGTAGACTGTCAGTATCACAAAACTGAAAGGACTGCACTTAATTGCCTTATCAGATTATCTTACATTAAAGGATTCTGGACAGATTTCACATGAAAACAGCTCAAATTTGGCAGAACCTTACTGATGCATTACAGTTCAATGGCATCATGAACAACAGACAAATCAATGCCTCGTACACAAATACTGAAAATCATAACCTTCACGAAGGATTACTTCTTTCAGCAGTTTCTGTAATATCCAAAGGTGATAAAGTGTTAATAATAACAACAACAAAGAATACCCACACAGTGCCCCAGGTAGAGCAGTGAGTTCAGAAATGAGCAGTTTTGTCTTTTAGTCTTTACATGTGGCATCTTCAGGGACCTGACATCCCTCTGAAAGTTGCTTCGATTTGCTCCAGTGTCTTGCCCTTGGTTTCTGGGACGAAGACCATGGTGAAGATGACATTCAGGATGCACATAGAAGCAAATAGCCAGAAAGTTCCTGCACTGGTTAGAAGATTCTGCAAGGCAAATAGGTATCCGGGGGGGGGGAGCAAGAGAGAGCGAGCGAGAGAGAGAGAGGGGGGAAAGGCCACAGAGAACTATGTCAAAAACACTCAAAATATCCCGACTGCAGCGCAAATTCAATTCAAAT
Organism: Copadichromis virginalis; assembly: GCF_057382275.1. Lineage (NCBI taxonomy): Eukaryota > Metazoa > Chordata > Actinopteri > Cichliformes > Cichlidae > Copadichromis > Copadichromis virginalis. Next base: position 35,724,416 of record NC_140629.1, read on the forward strand.
TTTCATCCCTGCATCAAAATATGTTTTCACAGCTTCACAAATTGTCACTCATATGGATTTAACTGTTATTTTTCCATCCTCAGTATGTTGGAGAGGCTTCTCCAGGTAGCAGAGGTGGCCTTCAGCAATGAGACAGACAGCTACACAATCCAACATCCAAAGCCAATTTAGAATGACCAATTAATGTAACATGCAGTTTTTTGACCTCCAGGAGGAAGTTATACAAAGATATCGCTGTACAGTAATCTAGATGTTGGTGTAGAGTAAACTTTGTTTTTTAAATTCACAAATACAGATGGTTAAAAAAAATAAACAAAACTATAATCCTGTACAAAAAAATGAAACCCATTATCCTTTGAGCTGAGAATATCCAATCTAAAAGTGACAGCGCTTTGAGACAATACAGCGAACCTAAGCAGGCTATGGAGTGACTACTGACTACTTAAGCTGCTGTTATGGTTGGCATGTTGGTCACTGCTCAGTCTAAATGTGACATCAGACCCATAACTATTCATAAGGGTGCTTGTGGCACACTGGACGTGGTGAAGTCTTCTCGTAAACAACATGTTTTGCAACTCAGCGGAAAAAAAATTATACTAGAACAAGTCCAAAGAGGAAACAAAATAATTATGGTGGTTTGAAAGTTTTCTCCACAAAATCTCATCTTTTTTTGCTCCAGCTGTTACAGCTTTTCGCCTTTGTACCCTGGTTATCTCAATGTGCCTGTACTGACCCATCACTGAAACAGCAATAGACATTAAGCTTTTCAAACACTCATTTTTCCAGCCTGACTAAGTCAGGAGTCATGCAGCATTTGTGAGAGCAACAATGGTGAGCATAAATGGCCAGTTAAGTCTGTTATGACTGATGGCAAATTAGGGCCGTTACAACAACTATGTGTATACTGGACTAAATGCTTCCCTTAATATGCTCGTTAAGTAGGAATGCACTTCTCTGCAGCTCGTCTGGTGTTGGCAGGGAAGCTTTCTGGGAATAAACTATGTTTGATGGGGGCGAGTCATCAACATTTTGCCACAAGTCAGTGATGATGTGTTTCCAATGTGTTCTGCTATCTCATCACAACCATAATAACAAACAATAATGATTACTGTGTGACATCATTTTGACTTTCTGGTGAGTTACGTTATGCTAACTGTTCCAACAGGATCTTATTCCACATCCATTGAACCATTTGTGGTAAACATGCGGCCTATGTGCCAGAACCAGCCCAGCAAAGGGCTCTACTTTGTCCCTCGGATGGTGCTGCAAAGTGCAAAATTTGCAGTGAAGTCTTTTTATGGCATCTTAAGTAAACATTCTGTATGCTCATGTGTTCACTAAAAAAAGGATCCCAGATGTAAGATAAAATTTCACTTCTGTTTAATTAAATTTCACTTCTGTTTACAATCCTGGTTGAAATGTGGTTTTATGGATCTTTAACAGATTTGGTATTCTGTTCAACACTCACCATCATATCCTGGAAATTTTTGGTGACGACGAATGCCATGCTCCAGTTGGTGAGGACGCAGACAGCGCTGGCAACCCCCCTCACTTTCACTGGGAAGATCTCTGACATGACGAGCCACGGGATCGGACCCCAGCCGAGAGCAAAACCTGAACAGGACAGCAACAGTTATTAAAGTGGCATGGTCTGTTGGGGGAATACACCCACAAGTTTAACAAAAAAAATCCCCATCAGCAGCACTAATTTGTTTGGGTTTTGGAGTATTAAATGTAGGGCTGTTCGATATAACGATATAACGTCTAATGTTTCATTTTACGCTATCGCTTGTTTCGTGGTGTCGCAAAATAAACTGTTTACGGAAATAGTTTTTCATCGTTTTGATGGTCACTCCAGGATTTCTTAAAGTTCTCTCTTTCTCTTATATATAAAATAACCACACTACTGACGGACAAGCGACTGTTTGTTTGCGTTGTCGTTAGCAACAACGACGGTAAAACCATCGTGTGGCTCCGCCTTCCGCTTGTTTATTTTCCACGTAAACCTTTCACAAAAAAAAGCTGAAGATCCTGTTGAGATTTTTCAAAATAAACTGAATCAGGTGAAATTGTATGTGGAGTGTTTACGGATGAGAAACTAAAAAGAGCCGATGGGTGCTTAAAAACATAAACCTTAGGACAGGCTTTTACCCTCAGCATGCCGTGTAATAAATACTCACAAAATTGTGAAAATTGCGGCCGTTTCAACTTATGTAACACTCGACTCCAGGTACAGCACTCCCAGCTGAAAACACTTCACGCAAGTTGCCCGAGATTCACAGAATTTACAGAAAATGTAAAACTTTTGTGATAAATATCGTCGTTTGGGACGATAAATATAGGATATATTAGGATATAGGATATGAGATTTTGGTCATATCGCACAGCCCTAATTAAATGTTTTGCAGATGACTGACAAATTTATCTTTGAATTTGTGATGGAATAGCCAAAGCCATTAAATATCCAAAGTTATTTGTATTAAGTATAAGGTAAGGAAAAGGTGTGAGGACTAAATCATTTTTGCATCTTGAAGTGGAGCTGATTGACCCATTTTTATATGCTGGAAAACTGACCTGTGATGAACACCGCTATGCTGGCCAGAGCCATCCAGGCCAGGTCACCATGGGGTTCTGGAAGTAAGGACATCAGGTAGAAGTAAACTCCAAATGCTGTGGTGCTGATGGCCATGGCAACACCTGTGTTATGAAATTACAATCAAGGAGGTGTCACAGAGAGATCTCAGGAATTATGGTTAATAATTACATTTAAAGATTCTGGCTACCTGAGATAATGAGAAGGACTTTCCTTCCAGCTTTGTCCATGATAAGCGCTGCTACTCCAGTAAAGACGACCTGAATGAGACCCACGATCACTGACGCCAGGTCACTTTGCTGCAGAATAACGAGAAAGACAGGTCTATAATGAATTTATGTTTTCACTGAAAACTTGTAAATTGATAATTTTGCTGTTGAATTCAATTTTCACCTCCAAGGGGAGAGCTTTCTATTAGTGTGTTCACTGAAATGTTTCGCATTTTGTTACACTAACTTGTGACTTTTGTTTTTAGCCCTACTCATATTTCCCAAAAAAGCCTTTTTGGGAAAAGTGCAACGCGACAAATCCATTTTTGATAAAAAGGTGCCAGCACTGTCCTGTGAAGTCTTGCTCTTCTGCTCCTTCATCTGCTTTGTTTAGTGAGTGATAGAAAGAGCAGTAGCGCCTGTGAATGAGCTACCTTAAAATGTGCCTGTTCAAATATATTCTCAGCATAGAACATGATGGCGTTGATCCCGCTCATCTGCTGGAAGATCATCAGCATGATGCCAATCACCAGAGGCTTGTAGACACCAGGATCCTTCAGGTCAGACAGCTGGAATTTAGAGCCCTAGGAGGAAAACAGAATAACGTTGTCAATCATCAAGCCAAACTGCCAACATTTTCCCACAGTGGTTGAATTACAATTGAGGAGGGCAAAGGCACTGTGGCCAGAAATTCTTGTCTTATATCACCTGCTCATCACATGCTTCCTCAATGCGGGCGCACTCCCATTCGACAGGAGCGTCTGGTCCACGTAAGAAGCGCAGTGACTCCACAGCCTCCCTTCGCTTGCCCTGTGACAGCAGGAAGCGGGGCGTTTCAGGCATGAAGGACATAAAGACCATCAGCAGCGTCGGTGGGATGGAGCAGCAGATCGCCAACCAACGCCAGTCCATAAAGAGACCTGCAGGACAGGTTCACACACACTCAGGATGAGCCATTTCTACAGCTATTCCTCATCTTTTGTTTAAAGAGATGTGGAAAAGAAGTTTTAGAAGCCATTCATTTTAATTTTACAATAACAGGAACAAGGATATTTATTATATTTCAAAATCGGCATCTAAAGTGTTATATGTGCTCAGAGAAGGTTGTTAATTTTGGCCAAACAGGTAATCACTAAATCACTGAATGAGTTAAAAAATGTCTAACAGAGACATTTCCCCCTTTACCAAAAAAAAACAAAACAAAACAAAAAAAAAGCCTCAATAGAAATAAGCAACATTTCTTGTACATATGAAAGACAATTTGATTCATATGGCCTTTTAACAAATTCCATGATGTGATCCATCGCATCAAACCATGCAGCTGTTTTGAAACAACTTTGTCTTAACAGTGAGAACCATTTGAACTGACACTTTTAGTTTTTACTGAAGCCTCAAGGTTAGCATTTATACTGCCCCCATATCTAAGTGTTTAACACCAAACATTACAAGTGAGGGGCGGATTTAAGTGAGAAAGGCAATGCATGCTCACTGGGCAGCAACGTGTCAATATTAAGGTGAGCCTGTCCTAATGTGTACTCTTATGATCCTTCTGTATGCTAATGAGACAATAATTTATTCAATGAACATCATGTTATATTGAGGAAGACTTGAGGAGGCTAGTGACTGATACAATAAACTAATTAGGAACCTGTTTACTGAGGTTATAAATCAAATGAGCAATAAGCTATCTTTGCAACTGAGTAGTGAGCCCCTGCTGGCCATTAAAAGCATTAAAGGTTTAGCTTTATTTTTCAAACCTGGAGACTAGACCAGAGGTGGGCAACTCCAGGCCTCGAGGGCCGGTGTCCTGCAGGTTTTAGATGTGTCCTTGATCCAACACAGCTGATTCAAATGGCTAAATTACCTCCTCAACATGTCTTATAATTCTCCAGAGGCCTGGTAATGAACTAATCATTTGATGTGTGTGTGTTGACCCAGGGCGATATCTAAAACCTGCAGGACACTGGCCCTCGAGGCCTGGAGTTGCCCACCCCTGCTATAGACCAATGTAAAATGTCGCAGTTCCAACACGTGCTTTTTACTTCAGGTTTTTCCTGCATTCTTATACAATTGCCTTATTCCTTAGCATTTTCCTGTTTCTCAAACTTTATTCATAAGTTCTATTTGTCAAATGTTACCCAAGTTACCAGATTGTCTATGATACACAGTTAACATAATACTGTGTGTGTGTGTATACACACGTTTAGACGTCTTTGTAAGGACAGAAAATTGGGATGCTACTATACCTGTGGGGACCAACAGTCACTTATGGGGACAAAATGACCGTCCCCACCAGTCTGAAGGCATTTTTGAGGCTCATAATGTGGTTTTAGGGTCAGGGTTACAGTTAGGTTGTGGTTAGGTTTAGACTGAGGGTTAGGGTTAGGTATTCATTTTTCATGGTTAGGGTTATGGTAAGCAGCTAGGAAAAGCATTATGTCAATGACATGTCTCAATGTCTTCACACTTGAAAACAAGTGTGTGCGTGTGAGTGTGTGTGCCTCTCTTTCGATGTTTTCAGTACTTTAGTGAATACAGTTCTCGATTAAGCCAGTCTGCCAAGAATGAGAACAGAGCACCTTTTGCACAGGAACCATTTGTTCAGAGCGTTGAATAAAAAGAGGTTTGGGCTTGTCTTTTTTTGATTAGTTATAAAACTCAAGCGCACACTCTAAATTGATACGCAGAAAACTGAGTTTCAGTTTTGTTTTTTTTATTTGAGTAATTTTAGCTTTGGGGGGCACACAGAGGGATTATGGTCACGTCAAAATTCAGTCACAAGGCTCACACAGAGAAACAGGTTCTAAACCAGTTTACTGATCAACTGATTCATAAATAAATTATTCTATTTTTAACCTCATGATGTTATTCCGCAAGTTATCACTGCAAACTCTGATAGACCTTTGATACAATTCAAAAACCATATCTACCCACAACCAAACAGCTGTTTGACTGCAGTGTGACACAGTTGCTGTGTTTGCACAGCAACTAACCTCCAGAGCACCACGAGACAAATCCACCTCTCAAAACATACCAGCTTTTATTAGGAAATCATGCACAGCACACAGCTAACAAGATTAGCCAGAAGCAGCCATTTTCACACAGGTCAAGCAGTGAGGCTGTTGTCTAAGAGGCAGCAGAGGAATCGGATCATATATGACGATGATCATGGGAATGCCACATTTGTTACATCATCTTTCAATGATTTGTAGGTTGTAAAACGTTGTTGTTATCTGACACTTTTTCTTGTATCTGACACTGCAGTTCTTGTAGCCATGTAGACTTTGCAAAGGGAGTTTTAAAGATGCCATAAAAACTTTAAACATCAGTTTCATACCTCCAAGATAAGCTCCCATGATGCCTATCACCACCATGAGCTGCACACAGGAGCCTAAAGTCCCACGGACCTTTTCATGTGCCATCTCAGAAATATACACCTGTTTGAGGGGAGACAAGGGAGAACATCAAAAATTCAAACCTTTAGTATACAGAACTGTTCTCTTAATGGTTTATAAAGCAAACACATATAATTTTGTTTATATAAAGTTAAGAGCACATTTATGATTCACATTTGAGAAGCCAAAGCCAACAAATGTTTGGCATTTGAATGGACTGATCCACACTAACAATCATTTATGTTATTGAAGCAAAGGTGGTCTTATTCTGTTCATTTCTAGCTCCATATTTTTATTCTACAATGGCTTTGCATGATTCACTGTTCAAAACAATCCTTATTTATCTCACTGAGTGTAGGTGCCGCCCATCAGGTCATTCGGTGTCTGGCTTTCACACCATTTAAGGCCATGTGTCAGATTATACTCTCTAATTTTTAATCAGTGTTCAAGTGATACTGTGCAGCTACTTCTTAATCCCACAAAATGAAAGCATACCTTGTTTTTTCTGCCTGACATTTCAATTTACTGTCTAACAACCAAGTTTTTTGGAGATGGATTTTTTTCTTCTGGAATCAAACTGTCTAATCTTCACATCAACAGATGCCGGGTCAAATATTAAAGAGGCCTTTAATCTGCTTTTAAATGACATACCGGGACAACCAGCGAGGTGATGCCGCTGGCGAGGCCTGTCAGAATTCTGCCAACGTAAAACATCCACACGTTCTGCGCCGCGATGATGATGGTGAAGCCGGAGACAAATGGCAGCGCGCATAACATCAGACTGACCTTCCTGCCAATCTTCTCCACCATCCAGCCACCAATCAGCCCGCCCAACGCTGCTCCCACCGTCACTATGGACTGAAACACAGAACAGATCGTCAGCAATAAACGTTAATGAATTATTTGAACTTTATGTTGCATTTGATCAATTTTATTATTTTAAAAGAATAATTAAACAGGGTTTAACTATTTCTGTTGAGTTAACATCTGGACTATATTTTCTATTTTGCATTAGTGCCTATTTTGAAAAAGGCCAAAGCTCCGGCGCTTGCAGTATATAGACCAACTTTACACCAGTATGCCATGTAACACATGACCATATGTTTAAGTGAAATACTTTCAACGTATTTTAAAACAGACAGCTTGGCTTTAAAGGGTGCATATACTCTTTATACCCAACATTAAAAGGGCAAAAATTACACAGATCCTCTCATTACAGTGGACGGGACTTGAAATGAGTGCATCAGTGGGAAACCTCAGGTTAAGTGTTTTGGAGACAAAGTTCAAGAGGCAACGCTACGATAATTTGGGCATTTGCAGAGGAGGGATAGTAGATAAACTGAGCAAATGATGTTGAGGATTAGGCTCCCAGGCAGGAGAAAAATAAGGAAGATTCATGAACATAGTAAAGGAGAACATGCAGACGGTTGATGTGACAGAAGAGGATGTGATAGGGTGAGATGGAGGCAGATGAACTACTGTGGCAACCCATAAAGGAAGCAGTGAAAAGAAGAAGAAGATTACAGTATACTGGAGGCAAACCTTAGGTACTGCCATTCATGAAGATGTTACCTTTAACACGTATACACACAAAGCTGACTGCAGGTTGGGGAAACCTGCAGTCAGCTGAGACTGAAGGAGTGATGAAAAGATTCTCCCATTGAAATTGCTACATCCGGATGAAAAGAATCAACCTTTTGGGGTCTCTATGGCTAGTTTCCCCATTTATCAGCTACTATACAGGAGGTGACTTCTTTTATAGCTACTCAACGGTGTGATTGTCCTAAGGCTTAGCGTTAGAGTTGTGACTGTTATGGATGCCAGCTTCTATTATTTTAAACAATTAGACTAAACAATGCAGCCTCTGGTCCAAGTGTGGTCACTTCTGGCTCAACCCCCCCCCCCCCCACAAAAAAAAAACAAAACAAAACATGGAGGCGGCCAAAATGTTACCACTGGGTTACCAAGAAGGGAACCTACAAACCACTAGGCACATGGCTTCAGTGTTGTGGCTGATCAGTATATTAAGTTGTTCCTTCAGTGACTCTTCCACCGTTTTATGTCATAAACTGTTATGACCATGATTATTGAAGCTCTTAAAATGTGCTAAAATGATTAATTTTAAACGTACAGTGAACACATTTTAATTTCATCCGGCTCTTTCTTGTGTGTCTTTTTTACAGGATGTGTTGGATGAAATGAGATGTCACACAAATCTGCTGTTAAAATTGCCTGGCTGTCATCATACCCCAAACCAGGAAGCCTGGTTATCGTCCAGTCTCAGCCGAGAGTCCTCAATCTTGGTGAGTTCGGGGATGGCGGGAGAGCTGTATCCCAGCACGAACCCGAAGCTCATGGGACCCAGAACAGAGGCAAGTGTCGCAAGGTACAACTTTCGATTCTTCACTTTGCTGTGGAGAGAAAGAGGAACACAGATGAGTGTAGGAGGTAAAGGTCAGGTCTCACATATGATAGAAAGAAGCTCAGCCTCATTAATATGCTTCAGGGACAAAAGAGAGAATAATTTCTGCTTCTTCTTTTAAGCCTATAATATCATGGCATGGGTGACATGCATCATTTCTAACGGCTGTTCAGTCAGGAACACTGTAATCAAGAGAATACTGATTTGTATTTAAACTGGGAGAGCACCAGCAACAATAGGAATCCAGTACAGAATAGAGCAAGTATTACAAAAACTAGCAGATATGACTGTGATTAACTCGGACTAAGAATGAAAAAGCAGAGCTAGGATCACGGTGCTGCACAGTACTTTGCAGCTTTAGACTGAATGCAGGAAGAATAAAGCAGCTTTAATAGGACATGAGATTGTCTGTAAGCTCCAGTGAGTTTAAAGGGAGCATTGGGTGTACTAAATGATAATTGTTTCAGGGTTTGTAACATTATTTTGCAGATTTACATTAATATATAAAAAATGTAATTACATTAATGTTATTAAAACTTAAGAATATAAAAATAAAAGCTTTTTTGCCCCCACCCCCCACTTTACAGCTACAACACCAGTATGTGGTGTACCACATGACCATATGTTCAAGTCACCCTTGGACTGTTGGAAACGAAAGCTGGTTTTGCAATCATCACTATAATTCAAACTAAAGGTGTTGAGGTCAGGCCAGTCAAGTTCTTCCACACCAAACTTGCTCATCCATGTCTTCATGGACCTTTCTTTGAGCCATGGTGGGCAGTACTGTTGGGACAGGAAGGGGCCCTCCTACAACTGTTACTGCAGTGTAGATCAGTATAAGCTTTCTGAAGCAGGAAACTCTGCATCAAATCACATGCTAAAATCTAGTTGTCAGAATGCTGATGTACTCACTTTACTTCATTGTAGTGACGTTTTTCCAAAAGATATTCAGTCACTCTCTCTGCTGATGATGTATGCGAGTCTAAAATCCCTATATTTGTTCATAGCAACATGGTTTACATCATTTTCATCCTCATCAAACTTCTCCATGCAGGACAGAAATGTGTCACTGTAGGATAAAGGCGATCACTCAGAAGAATATTGTATTGTATTGTATTGTATTGAAAAACCCATCCATGACAGCATACCACATCCCCCCAATGCAGAGGTGAAGGGCTCAGTGTTTTCCTTTAATTTGTCACTCATCTGTGTAATTCTTCTAGTAGCCATTGACTTTGGTCTAGGTCAACATAAAACAGTTGTTATCAAGCAAACTCCAGATTCTCCTCTGTGGCCCTTTCAGGTTCCAAATAAGCAAGCAAAAAGAAGCTAAGCAAAGATCAACTGCTTGTTCAGTATCTTTAAATTTAGTACACACACACACACACACACACACACACACACACACACACACACACACACACCAATAAATTATGCTACACCGTTAAAACTAAACAAAGCAATAATATCCGTAATTAAACTGGTTTCCCTAAAACAGCAAGGGGAGAGTAAAAACTACAAGTCGGAAACATAATCTGCATGGTCTAGATAACTCTGTATATTTAGATGATACGTAAACCCTCTGAAATGATCTGCTGTGGTAGAGCTACACTGACCTCAGATAAGCATCTTGTTCAGACATGAGTCCTGTTGGATCTCCACCCTCGGCATCCAGCAGCCTTCTCCTCTCATCTTGGATGTCCATACCGACAGCAGTAGTAGCAATCTTTCCTGGTTTTTACCTCTGTTCACCTTTGACAATGATCACATGTCAGAAAGTAATTTAAAAATCCCCGAACAAAAGCTAGAAAAGCAGTCGAAGAAAGCGAAAAACCACCAGGACGGAATCAGAAAAAAGAAGAAGTTAGACCATCTGAGATATCCGTGAAGAAAATATCGGACAATTCAGCTGGAAAAAACAATGTGACCATTACCGAGAACATTTGCTTCTCACCGGCGGTTAACTTGCTTTGTCAACATTGAAGTCAGCTGATCGTCCTGTGTTCCTCTTATTTCCTGTTTCCCTGCGTGTAAGTAGTTTCACAGTAAAACTCCTAGTATGAGGTCTATCGCCCAAAACAGACTGCAGTCTCCTATCTTTATTAAAGCAAAGATAGAGTAACAGACACCTTTACTCTAAAAATTAAACTCACTTTAATTTTTAACGTTTTACGAAGACGGGCAGATATTCTGGTTAATCGCGGTCATTCCTTCAGAATTAGTTAAAGCTCATTCCTTTAAGCTAGCAGATACGTAGCGTTACACAGTTCATTAATTTTTGCATGTGTTTTAATTTTACTTTATAGCTACAGCTTATTAAAAGACGTTAATGTTATTTATTTTGCATTTTAACATGGCGAAAAAACAGGAAGGAAGCGATCTCTCGCTTACGATTTGTTTCCAAAATAAGAGCTTCTAGGAGTGTTGAAGTTGGTTTCCATGGCGACCCTCGGATTTTCAACATTAGGCAACAACTTTATACAAGCAAAGCAAAAAATAAAGGTCGTAAAAGTGACTGCGTAAGTGTAAAACAGCTCGAAACAGCAATTTCAGTGACGCAATGGACACATCTGAGGAGACAGATGACCAAACGGTAAAAAGTGAATTGGTTGTGTATAAAATATGTTTGTTTCATTTATGATGCCTGAGCTAGTTAACTAGCACAAACCCAGGTTAAATAACGTTACGGCTACTGAGTGAACATTGAAAGTGACGCAAAGTGTTTTTAGGTTGGAGTAAGACTTGTAATTTAAAAATTTTAAATGCATAACAGCACACAATAAATGTTTTCCACTACCTTAATAATAGCCTCACTAATAAACTGTTATGTGATGTTGTCGAGATAAAACAGTGTGCCACCTCAGAAAAAGTGAACTGAAATCTTTTGATTGTCCACCTCCAGGATGCAGAGCAGAGTTTTTTCCCCACTGCTGTATCAGAAGAGGAGCTGGTTGAGGCCAAAAGAAAAAACAGCCTAAAACGGCTGTTTGGCTCCAGTAAAATATTTCTTCACACAGAAAAATCCTGTCAAAGACCAGAACTGCAGGGCAGCCTCATCATTCAGAGCAAGGCCGCTGAGCAGTGAGAATCAACAGTGACTGATACCTATGTGTCTTGAATACGTACAGCAGTACATTTAAAATGGTGTTATACTTCTTATTATAGTCATTATTTATGTTATATTGGGCCTTTGTGCTTCATCTAAGTTCATCCTCTGTGTGGAATAAGTTGTTTTAGCTCCCTTCCACTTCCTTTAAAACCAAATTGTGTCTGATTACCTTCCACTTATATATAGACAGTTTATTGAATTTTAAGTATTTTCATTGTTAAGTAATATTTGTTTTTGTTTTTGTTATTGCAGTTATATAAATGGGGAAGAGGCAATGGGGAAGTCTCAGTATGAGAGGGCTGTCATCTGCTTCTCCAAAGCCATCACTCTGCAGCCACAACAGGTCACCTTCCACTGTGGTCACACAAGATGTTGCTGATTTTCCTGTAAAATAGATCAGATGAGGCTTTTTTTTTAACATAACCGTTAGTTATGCTTTCTGGATATTATGTATGCATCTCTTTTCTGGCCTGCGTCTTATCCTCTCTATATTGTTATATCCTGTGATATTACATGTTCTAGGTTCAGCTATATGTGAGCCAGGCAGAGGCCTACCTACAGCTGTGTGACTTCCAGTCAGCAGCAGCCTGTTACAAACAGGCCTGGCTCTTGGAGCCTGGAGCCTTCGAGGATCGTTTGGCCTTCATTTACTATCTGCAGGTAGAAGTATTCGCAGGGTCCAATGATGAAGACTTGTCATGTCGTTTCTTATTTTCTGTCATGAATATACTGCTACAATGCTGGATACAAGGTCTGAACACTCAGTTTCAGAAAGTTTTTTTTCTATTTGAGGATTTTTATTCGGGTCATCTCAGGACACGACTCTAGCTGTGAGCACCTCTTAAGTAAAAAATAATTGAAAAGAAAAAAACATGTTATTTTCTGTTTGATTTAAAGTTGTTGACATGAAAAATATTGCATATTGTTTGACAGTGTTTCTCTCAAATATACGTTCATTATATCATATATCTCCTTGGAATCTAAGTTTATTCTACATAGAACTGAGCTTATACTTAGTTCTAGTGGCTGAGTCAAACTCAGCCACAGGCCTGGCAGATCAGCTGATCTTAGTGCCAAACTACACACCCAAGTTGCAAATCTCATATAGCATGCACTAATTTACCTACTGCTGCCAATGTATGCCTCCTTGCAACCCACCTACCATCCAGGTTCTCTGTTTCCTTCTGTTTATGAAATAATCAAGGTTATATTTGTTGTCATTAATGCCTGTTCTGTTCTATGAGAAGGGTTTTTGTAGCGGTTTTCCTTGCCTTTAGCCTCCATGGAAAGGCGGGGATGTATACTGCTGCAGAGCAGAGCAACCAAACATTAATTACTACAGTTGAAATAAGAATCCTATCTTAATTTAAGTGGGCATTAGAGAACTATCCTAACATAGATCCCTCTGCCTCTTGTTGTCCCAGGGTCAGTGTTTGTTCGACCAAGGTTTTTTTGTAGATGCACTGGAGGCTTTCAGCAAAGCTGCTGAGGTGAAACCGGGTTGCAGAGCTCACAAGGTCAGAAGGTCAGGAGCCTGAGCCATAACATCTAGACTGAAGTACAATATATGTTTAGTGTCTAAGTTACCTTATAGTTCCCTTATAATTGATTTGAGCATTTGTTATTCGTGTACAGAAGGTAAAAGATTAATAACAAGTCCCCAAGAGTTCAAATGTGAAATTAACAAACATACATATACTTTGCATCCCAGCTTGGCCTGTCTGACAGCTTTAGGTCGCCACACTGACTGTCTGAAGCTGGTAAATGACTGGATGGCATCAGAAGGTCCCACCTCTGACCTATACATCCTCAGAGCCCGACTGCACAAAGAGCTTAACAAGGTCACATCTCTTACACCTCTCTGTATAACCTATGTAAAAATCTCAACATTTTGCGTTTTGCATTCATGTTCACGATATTTTAATACCAAGATTCTTTGACTGATCTCTGTGTAATGGCCCAATGTACTAACTATAGCTACAGAGCAGGACAGAACATGCAGCATTACAAAACATAGGCTGTAAAAAACAGTTGAAATTGGCAACTGAGGCTTCCACAAACTGATTTTGGCAAGAATAAATCAGCAATAAGAGAACAAAGTGCTGAGGTTGTGGATCCATGGATGCCTCTCATGTAAGATCTTGTCTGTCATCACATTGTAACCACAAAGATATCATGTGGTCTCAGTTAGTGTTCAGCCAAGCGGAAAAAAGTCATATGAAATGTTTGTGTAAATGCTAAGTGATGTTGTAGATTAGTGTCTACAAACAGTATACACTAATGTTGCTATCATAATGACTGTTGCAATAAAACAGCCAGATTTGGCCAGATTTGCAGTTGCTGCTATTTCCTATTTGCTCAATCTTTAAGTGTTTAAGTTTCATATCAGATATAACATGCAAACTTTCTTGAAATGAAATGTGCTTTAATTCTCAAAAATTTCCTTTAGTCTGTTTTTTTTTTTACTTCTGAAGATCTCATCAGTTCAAAGTTCTAAGTATACTTTGTCTACTGTTTAACATTTATGATTAAACCAGCAGAAACTTTCTTCTTCTATCCAGACATCAGTTTGTTATCATGACGTGCAGTTGGCGTTGGCGTTGAACCCGACCTGTCCGGTGGCTGGAGCTCTGCAACTCCAGCTGCGGGAAGCGAGTGAACAGGCGAGACAAAGGGCTGTGGACAAAGCTTTGTGTGGAGAGTTGCCTGAAGCCCTTTGCATGATTAATATCGCTCTAGCCAACAGCCCAGAGGACGGAGGCCTCTACCTGTTCAGGTGTTTCCAGCCAATGTGTAGACCTTAACAAAATCTGTTTTGGGACTGTTACACAGCGGAATGTTGACTTGCTGACATGTATTTAATTCAGCTGAATGCTATTCCCTTGCATTTGCAGAGGGACTCTGTATAGACGGATGAAGAACTTCATACCAGCCATTGAGGATATAATCCAGGCTGTGGAGCTGAGTGGAGAAGAGGAGAAGGAGGGACAGCAGGAAATCAGGAGTCAGAAGGTGGAGGTCAGAGATGATAAGGCTGAGAGTTGCTCTGTGCAGGAGGAGGCGCAGTTTCAGCTGGCTCTCATCTACAATGATTTTGCCGTTCAGTGCTTTTGCAAAGGTCTCTACGCAGAGGCGACTCTGCTTCTCAACAAAGCCATTGAGGAAGAGAAGGGCCAGGCAGGCCTGTACGTGAACCGAGGAGGTGAGGCTGTGACACCTGACCTGTCTGTGTGTGAGTCCTCTGCTCTTTTCACCCATGCAATGAAACCCCAAATGTTCTTAGATCGAGCACCCCCCAAAATACTGAACATCTTCTTTGACTCACCTCAACCTTTAATCAGATCTCTGATGGAAATGTAAAACTTAGATAAATTATTTCCTGCTTTTTGTTTTCTTTTTCTGTTGATTTCCTTGTTCCTTGTTGTTGTTGATTCACATCAACAACTTTTCTTTGACTGTCTGATAGACACCAGTTTTTTAACATATACACATAACTGCAATCTCATAGCATGATTTTAATAATTAATATTCATTACCTACTGAAATGCTCATGTTTGTGCTCTCTTTTTTTAAATGCATTATATATTTATTATATACATCCCATGTACAGTTCTTATGAAAGGGGAAACTCTGTTATTTCTGCTGTGATACTGTCCATTTTACATAGGAGTTTATGGCAGTTGACTCACTCTTGGAGTCAGCCTCAAGTGGCCATTGGAGGAACTGCAGCTTTTGGCCCTTCAGCATTGGCTTTGGCACTCAGCCCCAGAGATTGCTGCTTGCTCTAAACATTATTGACTTGAGTTGAATGTAAGAAAACTAATGTCGAATGTTGTGTGCAAAGTATGTTTGATGTCCCCTTCCGAGTGATTGCCTGGACAACAACTTTGCATGATCTCAAAACCTGTTATGACATTTTTGAGAATTAATGTGTGGAAATTTCTACTTTCTGTGTAAGCGCACATTCATATTCAGCACTTTGGAAGTTTGAGTAATGCGACAGCCAGAACGTGAGGCTTTAAAGCCAAAAGTACACCTTAAACTTGACGAGCTTTTGTCATGGATCATCAGCACTGTGAATCAGGGTATTTAGTCAAAGAGGATCTTACACTGAGTGTCCTTCTAAGTGTTTGAGTTGAAGCATGTGACTTCCTGCACAGTAAAAGAGGCAAAACATCTAATGTGACAGGGGAAACTTGACAAACCAGATTTTTAGGCAGCAAGACTGAAGAGCTGCTCCAACTGAAGATCATGCACTGTTTTTAGAGTTTCACCACTCTACACTCTCCATCAGGAATGGATGGGGATAAAACACAATTTAATAGCCATGTATTTGGATAGCCCCTGTATCTCACAGCTTACTATGTAACACCAGGGTGATTGGAAATGAATGGTTCAGCGACAGTAGTGCGTTGAGTCTGTTGGCAATACATATGCAGCTTCAGACTGCAGAGAGCATCTGCTGTCAGATGCGGGCTGTATAAAAAAATATGTTGTACAACCAGTCTGTGGGCCAGTTATGCTTACGCTGTTGTTGGTCCATTAACCAGTGTCAGAGAAGAACAGACATATCACATGCAAAAAGGTGATGTGAAATGTTAAAAACAGTAATGTTTTTTCTTTTTTTTTGTTGTTTCATACTTTTCCCATTCCTGGTGATCTCCACTGAGACTCCTCTCCCTATTCTGGCCCACTGTCAGCTAATCAGCGTTTGATTGATGCACACTGTCATTCATGTCAAGCAACATGCAGTTGGGATTTTGGAGGACTGCATGGGAGCACGTTTGCAGTTGTTCAAAACCCCTCTCCGTCTCTCTGTAGGCTTTCTAAAGGGAAATCCCTCTATAAGCTAACACAACCACGGGAGCATAAGTTAAGCATGAATCCTTCTTGGATTTCAGTTCAGTCCCACATCATCCCACTCCCACTACCCTGTCTTTCATTTTCCCTCTCATTGTTATATCCAGGGGCATTTGCAGGATTTTTGTTAAATGGGGTGGCACAGAGAGGAGGAGGAATGAGGCTGAGGCGAGCAGCACTGGAAAATGAAGCCAGTTCAATATTGCCAGGTGCTGGAGTTGGGGACTTTGTTGATATGTTTTGGCCACACGTGTTCCCTCAGAGAGAATCATCACTGAAAAACAACACAAAAATAGTTTCCTGTCATCATATGATGAAACATTTTGATCCTGCTGGACCAGACTGAATGGTTTGAAGATGATGTGAATCATTTGCTTGGCCTCTACAATTACCCAGCTGAGTGCCTGTGGGGAGATTGTGGACCAACATGTGAGACCCAACTCTCTCAGCATCAATCAAACACCAAATATGGGAATATCTGTAGGAAGAGTGCCGTTCATCGTGTTAGGGTTTTGTTTTTCACCTGTCTTTACATCATCAAAGCAGCTATTATGAAAATTAAAACCAGAGTTAATGTGTGTAAAGTTAATGAAATATTGACACTAAATGCTTAACTTAAGAACCATTTTGATGCTTATATGTGTATGTCAGACTGTTTCTTTAAGCAGAGTTATTGGCACTATGCTCTGGCTGACTACCGGCAGGCTGAGGAGATGATGCAGCCAAAAGACCCTGCTGTCCGCCTCCGCCTCGCTGTCATTTACAACACGCTGGGATCTTTGTGTTTCCAGGATGGGTCAGAACCACACGGAGAACATCCCATTAACACCCACACAGAGAAACTTATAAAGTCAAGTTATCAAATGTCACTTAGCTGATATACTGTTGAATGTGTGTGTCTGGATCTGCAGGCGTTTCCAGGAGGCAGTCGATATGTTTTCTCTGGCCATCCAGCACAACCCCGCCTCTAGCCATTACTACGAAAGCAGATCGAAGGCTTTTCGAAAGCTGCTGAACCTGAGCGGGGCCAGGCAGGACTTCATCTGCATGCTGATTCTGGACCCCACCCACGAGGAGGTCTCAAATTCTTTAATCTTTTGTGGTTTTCAGTAAAGCCACATTTCATTTCAAAAGATTTCATTCAATAAGATTAACACAATGTCTGACAGAGCCCTTAGATAAGGAGAAGACATGACACTCAAATAACCCTGAATGGAAGTTGTTTTAATGTGAACAGTCATCCCAGCCCAACACTAAAGGAGCCAATTAACAGCTAAAATAAGGAAGTTAATGGCTGGTCATCTGTTAATTTCTAATCAATTAACAAGAAACTTTAAAACCTCTTGTGGGATAAACATTTACTGAAAACAATTTCAAAAGTTTTATCAGTAAAACTTTACTGATGCATTTCATTTTAATATTTTAAAATCTTGTGTTAATTGTGTGTGTCTGTTTGTGTAGGTGGCTGCTATGCTTATGAGTCTGTTCCCTGGCTGCAGGGTCTCTGATGTATTGTCCAGCCCAAAAGGACAAGCGATCAGAGCTCAGCTGATGGAAACCATGCAGAGCTGTAGCTCCTCCTCTGATCCACAAAGGTCAGAAACATGGAGGTTAATTTGAAGGCTGGATGATACCTGACATTGAGGTAGCTGACAAAGTTAGTCTTTCGTTGTCTTGTGTTGAATTTTGTTCTTAGACTGAGTGAGAAGCTCTGCAACATGACTCTTACTAATGAGAGCACAGCGAGCCAATCAAAAGAGCCAAGTAAAGAAGGCAAGGAGCTGGAGCTGTGTGTGAACAAAGAGGAGATGCAGATAACTGTGAGGAGCCTCCTCCAGGTACCGAGCAGGACTTCATTTATTTTAGAAGTTCAGTTCTTTAAAAATTCTACTCAGATAATTTAAGTAATTTTCAGCTACAAATCAGTTTTGATCTTTTTTGCAGTGACTTCACAGCTGTTCTGTGTTATTGTGCAGCAGGTCAGCCGTTCATTCCTGACACTGCATCGCTAAACCACACTGGGACGTGTCTCACTACACACCACCTACCATCCATCAGTGCGTCTGTAAACATGAGAGGATGCAGTGCTGCAGAGTTGGCCTGTTTGGGTTCCACATCTGAGAAATGACAGCAGGAATACAGAGAGTGGAACAACCATCATCAGCTGTAACTCTGTGTTTTCCTGTTATTTAGAATTACACAGGAGTTTGATGATCGAGAGAATCATTTTTAACAGTGCCCGATGAAAACGTGCTTCCAGATACATCGGCTGTAGATTGATATCAGAGTTTAAAATCCCAGTTTCACTGATAGCTAGTGCATATTTTTGTATTTGTACTTTTTCTTTTAGTCGTTCCTTCTGCTTTATCAAAATCTATGAGACACAGCAAAGGTAAATGTCATGTCAGTCAACAAGGCTGATAGCAAACAACGTATCAGTTCATCCCTGCACAAAATTGTGTATAACTGTGTTCCTTATAATCAAGAAAAGTACAACAATTCATGTGCCTTAAGGAAAAAGTATTTCTGTTCATCTAGATGTAGCGTTTATTAGTAGGAGAAACATTTCATCACTCATTGAAATGACTTCTTTGGTCTCAGAGACGACATTCTTTTTGTTGGTCAGCAGGGGTCAGTGTTTATCTCACTGCAAATACTGCATTCAGATGAACAGGATCACTTTTCTAGGATTTTTTTTACCTGGATACATCACAACAAACCCTTCATATGAAGATGCTGAATAAAAATTAGAAAACTGCAGTTTCATGCCTGTTGAGAAGAACATAAAGGATACTAGGCATGTTTATTTTTTGTGAATAAAACCTTTACATGAACCTAAAGTTTAATACATATAGCTGCTGCTACAAATACAACTATGATTTCTAAATTATAGATGCTGTTTCTACACAGGTCTTCTATACAGTATTTACGGTTTGGAGATAGGCTCTAAAGATTAATGTTGCACAGCTTAGTATCTGACCAGAAATGTAACGTGGTTTCCCCCTTTTAATTTTACATGGACTGGTACTTAACATTGTTATACTCTAATTGTGCACTCAATGTGGTTCATACAGCATTTTGTTGTATGCCTTTATGGAGTTTGTATCTATCAAGCCCACAGTTACACTCTAATGGATGCATTTAGGTCTAAATTAGGTTTCAGTATCTTGCTCAAGGGCACTAAGACAAATTTACTGGAGAAGCCAGGGATCTTTATAAAATAATTAGTAGATGACCTGTTCTACTTCCAAGTGAGTGGCAAAAATGATTTTGCAAAACATGATGTTACTGTAAAATTGGTCCCAGACCTTTTGATAATTAAATGTCACAGTCAAGTTATTAATGTTCAACAAACAGAAATTTTGAAATTTTCTCATATTTAGTGCAAAAGTTATTGGGTTATGACCAAAAATGGGGTTAGTTTTGGGAGGCCACAAAGTCAAACTGCAAGATCAGCTGAAGTGAATTCTAGCCCAGAGTGAGTGATTGGTCTGCTTATAGCTGAAAGTACAGCTGTCATATAGTCAGATATGGGTGTGCTGTTTAAACTTAGTCTGCCTACAGCTGTGCTGTTTCTCTCTTAATAAATGTCACTTGTGTTGTCACTGGTATGTGCTCTGTTCTGTGCTTAACTGGAGTGCATACGGGCAAAAATAAATTCTTACAGATAAAAAGGAGGACCTGACTGAAATGTGTTTGTTTAGGTCAAAGTGGCCTCCGACATTAATTTTTGACTACTAAAATCTAATCAGTTCATTCGTAAGTCCAGGAAGATTTTTGTGAGAAAGACAAGAAACTAGTTTAAAGCCCTTCTTCAATATTATGTTCACGAGACAGACAATGGAAAACATATTGCTAATGATTTATAGTCTTAAATTGCATCATACAACAACAGTTACTTAAACTCTAAATCAAAGGTAACAACATGTATCTAAAGCACAGTGGTATTGTCCTTTAATGATCATGTACTGTAGCAGGTAGGTGCAATAGGTGGCAGCAGAGGCATAATATCCTAGTATGGCATTTTCACATGATGTTGGACTGGTAATATCTTCTTTTATATTTGGCATTACACAAAATGTAGGCTTCTGTTTCTCTAAATCCAGCAACAGTTCTGCATTTATAAATGTAATTTGTTTAACTAATTCAGGTGTGATTTACGATGATATTGGTTGCCTGACATACAGTGTGATCGCTTAATGCGACAACAAACAGGTGCTTTGGTGAAAGGGTAGTGCTGGTGAGCGTCTCCTCGACTGATGAGTGAACCCACGCTGAACTGCGCCACTGTTCACAGTCAGGAGTTTAGTTCCACATGTCACTGCCAAACCACAGATTTGCACAGAATCATGTGACTTAACATGAATAGTAAACTAGTTTCAGTTCCTCTTATTTCTCATTCTGATTGAGCATTAATAACTTGATTTATTGCCCATATACAGTAAAACCACCTGCTCTTTGAAGTCACGCTGTCTGAAACCTGATCCTTTCTAATCCAAAGACCAAACATGTGCCACAGCACATCTAATATGGTATTATTTCCTCACAAAAATCCCTTTGGGAGCCATATGTGTTGACTGACAGCTGTCTGAGGACATGGAGTGGTCTGTGCTGGTTCAGAAAGCTATTCTAAAAAGCAGAACAATAATACTGATGTCTTAGATAATGGGGGTGACGTTGCTAATTTTTTGTCTTACATGACATGTGATTATGTACACGACTAGTTGTCGAGGCTGTCCAGTAATTTGAAAGTAGTTGTGGGAATTATGTACCTGCTGCTTTTCGTCGTCTTTCTGCTTCCTTGGTGAAGGGAACCCCTTCTCAGGTGATAGAACATGTGGATGAGCTTTCATATCTTGAGTCTGAATGTGAGGGCACAAATCAAAATTTGCCTCCACAGCACACATATGCCTACCAGTTCTCTTTTCCTATACCTCTGGTGTACCTGAGGTCTCTTAGGTGGAACATCAGTGTCCATGTATTCAAGAAGCAACACTGTGGCATTCACTGGCTCTCACTTATATGTAATTAATTAATTAATTAGAAATTTATGAGAATGCATCAGTTTGTAAGAAGTCATAGTTACACACTAGTCAAATACTTTTTTTACAGTACTATTTGTTACATCTTGATGGTTAATTTTCCATTTAGCCTAACCACGCCATACTTCAACAGAAGGATTAGATCTGATTGTATCACAGGTGATCGGCAGTGGAGATCTGTTGTGGCTGCAGCTCTGTTGTTGTCTCTACGAGGCAGCTGACCTCGCGGCATTAACAGCAGCTGTGGCAACAGCTGACGCAGAGAAAGGACCTGTGGCACAAAAGCTGCTGTCACACCACAGAAAGTACAGCATAGCTAAAATCACAAACATACCACACATACCAGAGTCTGTCACAGTCGCTTCACGCCGTCCACTCTGGTGTTTAATTGGATCTAATAAAAACTAATAATGCTTATTATTTTCGTCAGCATTTTTAATTCTGGGAAAAGTTGTGCTTTCTGGCCTAAAAGTGCTAATTTCCATTTGTCATTACATTCCAACTGACGTTAAAATTCCACTCTGCCGTGGAGTGTGGTCACGCTAATGTCAATCAAGGCTTACAGTGATGATTGTGATCATGATCGTGAGCTGGCGGACTGAGGTTCAGACGATGTGAGTGTGTATGATCCACATCACCCGAGAGTCTGTAAAAAGCTCAGATTTACTTGCATTCTGTAAATGTTAGGCCTTGTAAAGATTAAAATTCAGGTGGTAACTTAATGTATAGAGTTTGTTAGCTGGATCAGGGATTGTGAATAGTGTAAAGCATTCACAAGTGTAGTCATACAGTCTTGAATGTGTGTGGGCTCTCTGCAGAGCAGTGTGGCACAGACAGTGGTTGTAAAGGAGCCGAGAAGTGCTTCACGCTTGTGCAATAAAAGGCTCAAGTTACTCTCCGCTCAGGGCCGGGACGTGCAGCCAGCCAGGAGGTGCCGGTGGCCCAGCCAGCCAGGTTTCTGAGTCCAGACAAAAACACCTTTCTCTGGGCACAGGAGCTGGCGGCTTGGCCCCAGCTCAAAACATTCCCTGGTGGAGGGGAGGTACATTCTCTGTTTTGTCTAAGATACGCTGAGCACGTTTGTAGTCTTTGGGTAGTATTTGGGGCAGGTGACGTGCTTGGACGCATGGCTCCTTGTACTCCTGAAGTGAAAGCAGAATGGGATATGTGGGACTGGAATTAGATTAGTGCTGCTAGACTGAAGAGATCCTTGAAGTATGTGCCATTCAGGGCCTTTGTCAATGATTTGCTTCTGTAAAGTACATATCACTGCATTATGAGAAAGAGACTTAAAGTTCCACCAGGTTCATAAAGACAAGTTACAGAGTCCTGACTTTTTATTTTCATTTAGAAACATTATAAAACAAAAACTCTTCATACGAAGTATTGAACTTTTCATATTATAATAAATAACAGTATATTACACATGTTCAAATATAGTCAAAGCTGTCCAGTCAGAGTCCATCTGCACCTCCAGAAACACATTGCACTTCAGACTGATGTCTGGGCCTCTGCTTTGCGTCACTGATGCTCCACATGACATATTTGGCACCTCAAAGATGCATAAAATGCTAAAAGGTGCTTTACAATCTTATAATTCTCACAGGCCACGTGGTTCCTTTCCTTGAGAGAGACTGGAAAGAGAAAAGAGGAGGGGAACAGGGCAGACAGAGGCGAGCAGACGAAGGGTCTCCCCTGAGGAACATTTCTAAAGACAATTGATATATTTTGGAGAGATAAACCATCTGCCTGTTTGTTCTTCTCATAAATTTTCCAGTCAGTTTTACTGGCTTGTCTCAGCCACCGTCTCCCTGTTCGTGCTGCGTGTGTTCTTTAGTAGCGTGCTGCCTGTCCTCAGCTTCAGACAGCTGGGTTTTTTTATCGGGTCTCTGAGGGCACCAGAGACCTAATTCTGTACTTTTTTTTTCTTTATCTGCTGGTGGATTCCTAAAGTCGCTGCTGACCTTAAATAATCTACCAGCCAAAAATGATTTCTTGGAGTAGAAGGGAACATCCACATGATTGTTGGTTTCCTGCTGAAGTAGATTAACTTACCAGCCATATACGAGTCTATCAGCATTCTGTCAGTTATTTGGTGATTTTCCAGTTGACCTCTATCTACGCCTGATCTTCTCCATGAAATTACGCACACTGACATGTAGGTATGTTTTTGGGTTCACTTCCAGCCGTTCATCTCTTTGAGCTTGCTGATACTGGTCCCTTTGACAGGTGTGGATGGAGGGGGGTTATAAAGAGGCAGGGTGGGGGTGCTACAGCCTCGTGCCCACGGCTTTTCTGTGGGGACCGTCCACACAGTCCGAGATGACTTCTTTTTCGGTTTGTCTTTCTTGTCTTTCTTCTCTTTAGAAGAACCGGGGGACATGGTCTGCAGTAAGAATAATTAGGCAACAGGATTAGAGCAAAATTAAGGACATGAGCTTAAAAAAGCTGAAATTATCACCTCCAAGGCTGTCAAACACATACAGCTTTCTTGCTGGTGTTCAATAAAGGCTTTTGCGGGTGGCATTTATTTCGAAGGTAGTGGCACATCGGCCCCCTTGTCAAAAAACAATAACACATACTCTGATACACTTGTCTGTGTACATTCTCATTCATTGAGGTCGTTTTGAGAGCCTTAAAATAAAAGGCAAATTGACTTCTGTAGGTGTTTGAAGAAGTTGCAAAGCAAAGGAAGTCCAGTTTCCCTCTTTTTTCATACTCTCATGACTATAGGCTTTTGGATTATCCCAGAAAATAAGCTCATTGGAAAAAAAAGTATATACTTACAGGTTTTGCTCGTCAGTATATTCTCCCCATTCTGTCACTACTTTCTAATACATGATTTTTTGAAGCGTAAAAACCGTCCCAAGAGGTAAAATGCTAATCACGGGTGATAAACAGCCTGCATTTAGCTGCTCAGCAAACACCTTCTTGGGGACATATAAAAGCAGTGGCGTATTTATGGCCGTATTTCTATTTTGTACAACAACATAGAATAAAAATGTCGTGTTAACCACAGACCTTATTTACGGGAATGAACATAAAGTCATTGAAAGAATCAGCCTACTCTCGTAAGCTGCTCGCTTACACTGAAGTTGTATTTTGGCATCTGTGGCCTGGTGCTCTGTTTATAGCATTATTCAGACAGGTCTGTCAAAGTCAACCAGAAACCTAAAAACCCGTCAGTGGCACCACCGCCAAAATAAATGGTAAATAGACTGTTCTTATATAGTTTTCTGCTCTGCTTGAGCACTCAAAGAGCGTTATACTACAAGACTCATTCAAACAGGCAATCATAAGAAGCACTTTTTCTAAGTGTAGGAGCTTTCTGTCATACACATTCACACTTCAGTGAACATATTAGGAGCAACTTGAGGTTCAGTGTTTTGCACAAAGATACTGTGGCATGCAGACAGGAGCATCCAGGAATCAAACCACCAACCATCCGATTGCTGGATGACCTGCTGTACCTCCTGAGCCACACCCACATTCTCTACCATTGTAGAGAAACACATCTCATAAAATGCCTTTGTATTGCACCCCAGTATAAGATAGACCGGAACAAGCTCATTTTACTTTAAGATGAAATAACTGAAAGTCTCATTACTACAGGATTTCTATAGTGTATATAAATGGAACGTACACAGCAGCAGAGGGTGAAGCAGCTGAGCTTAGCAGCGTTCTCTCCCGTCCCTGCATAGCGGTTCTTCTTTGGCAGCAGCAGCACGAAGGAAACAGCCAGAGACAGATGGTAGAAGCTGTGGACATAGGCGTAGTCCCACTCCTGTGGAGTGAAAACATCACACTCTTTCAGTATGTAACCGGATATCGATGAACAACACAAAATGTTGTGACAGAAGATAAAACCTCAGACTCTTTAAGTAGATGTTCTAGTATTCTGTATGTTTTTATTAAATATCTGTTTGTGATTTGGCGGCAGTCACCTCAAAGTAGAAGCGCAGCATTAGAGCGAGAGCACCGAAGCAGCAGCCTGGACCGACCTGCTGCGTGTACACTGTCTTCTCCGGATAAACCGCCCTCAGCTGCTTCATCTTCTGCAGCTGCAACAGCAGGAGTTCATCACAATCATATTCACACATCAGACTTCACACAAAAGAAAAAAGAGAAAGTGCAAAAGGTGAAGAAGAAAGGTGCAGGGGATAGCAAAGAAAGGAAAGAGTACAAGGAATGGATGGATTAGTTGAAAAGAAGAAGAAATACACAAGAGCACATTAGATAACAGCAAGGGTGAAGTTATTCAAGGTGGAGATAATGAATAAAGAGGGAGAGGAGGAGATAGAGTAGAAGAAACACTGAAAAATATTTGAAATATACGTTGCCATTTTTTTTGCCACTGACCCATTTGACAGTAATGATGAAGACAGCTGATCCGATTGGCCCGGAGTAGATCCCGTAGCCCCAGCGGTCCTGGTAGATCCTCACAGCGATGGTTAACACTCCAAACATAGTCATAGTGGAGCGCTGGGGTTCATCAAAGTCACCCAGAGCTGAGACAAGCAGATGAAGGATTTCAAACTCTTTCCCTCATGGATAAAATCATTACACTGCAGAGGTGCTGCACTGTTTGCCAAGTAGGGATTACAGATGAAGTTTATTCTCTTGTTGGGCTAAATTTGATCAATTCAGGACCAAAATTTCACTAATACATGGATAGGAACTGCAAAATTTCATAAAACCACTGATGTGAGGTGTGAACAATATGTTCAGATTGAAGTGTATAAGGAAAGAAGACTAAAAAGGCTGAACTGAACATTTCCTGCAATGTTTTTACCACCAACTGTCTACAGAGTTTGGTTTACGAAGTCCTGTTGTGAAGCATGCTACATTTTATCATACTTTTTTACTCTGATAGAGACCGCAAATTACAAATTCTTTCTTAAAATTAGCTATAAGGTCCATAAACTCTTCAGGAACATTGTAAAGACTTTGTTTGAATTTAACAACAGACCTGATTTTCTTAAACTAAGAAAAAAAGGTTTTAAGAATTCTGAAATTAGTAGAAGAAATCATCAGCAAATGCAGTTAAGTACACAATTTTAAAATAACTAAGGAAAGCTACAGCACAGTTTGTCAGCACTATTAAACATTAAAGGTTTTATATAAATAATTTCAAGATTGAAAACAGTCTGAATGCGTCCTATCATGGTTCAAGACCATCTTGCAAAAGAAGTTCTAATTTTAAGAATTTCCCTTCCTGATTAAATGAAGGTGACAAAATGAAAATGGATCAATATTTTACTGGCAGCCTTCCCACAGACACAGGAGGACCCCATCAGTTAAATCAGCTGTCAGGGCATTTGGCTCTTAGCAGCATGTGATTTAAAGCCCTTGTTGCAAAACCTCTGGGGGATCAGGTGGGAGTTAGAAGCAAATGTATTTATGTCTGTGTGTGCAAGTCTTCATGAGCACTTGTGTGCAAAGCCTGAACATGTGTTATCACCAACTGCTGCAAACCGAGCTTGTTTTTCATCGCTTGCTTGTGTCCTTTAAAAATCTGGTACCGAAATAGACTGTAGTGAAAAAGATCAATCCAAAAAAACATATTTGCTGTATAGAGATACATCTAGAAATGTTGAATACTGCTATTAACTAGTCAAGCCAGAACACTTTCTGTGTAGCAGGACTCACCTATAAGTGTGACCCACATTGAGAGTGCAGTGCTGTAAACACTGAAGTACTCCAGGATGTCGTATCTCATGAAACACAAGATGGAGAGACCTGGCCCATCACATGCATGGTAGATCTGCAGGAATACAGCATTCAGGAGGTCTATTAACCACTCTCACATCATCCTATTCACAGTTCAACACAGCTAACTGCTTGTCAGGTCATTGAGATTAAAGAACAGCAACAGTTTCTCACCGCAGTGAAGAACATGGTGAAAAAGTAGACCATGGCCTCCATGTGGAAGCCCCTCTTGGCGGCCACGCTGGCTGTAGGCAGGAACACCAGGCTGCTGACTGTAGGGAGCAGCATCTTGGCAATAAATGCACCCATGGCTGCTGAAGGGATGGTCGACTCAAAGCTTGTAGATGATAGTTTATCCTTTAAGCCTCAAAGGTTCTTGAGTCTTTGGCAGGTAAAATTAAAGTTATCCAAAGTTCAATAAAGTGTGAGATCAGATGGTACAGTCCTTGAGTGTCTTATGTCTTTCGGTGTGTGAGTGAATGAGGATGCTTATACAGCACACACTCCCACGCAGCATGAACACACCCAGCTGTCCACTTTGGCCCTTTAAAGTTTAAATGTCCGCGTGGATGGCAGGTCCACTGAGGCCTGTATGTGCAGTGTCATCGCTGGTCAGCTGTTTGCATACCAGTGCAACATGGGAGGGGCTGTGGGCAGGGTGAGAGCCATCATAACATAATGTAGCATATCTATGGACTATTTGAAACCAGGACTGGACACTAAGTGGTTGTGAGTCAACTTGAAGTTTAGGCTGGAATGAGCAGACGTCCAGCTGAGAGACCAATCCCAAAATCTTTATTGTGGTTAACTTGTTCCAAAGATCTGAGTCGAATCCACATTTGTGCAACTTTATCTAATGATATCATCCCAACACAACTCTCGCACAATGTGACCACCTCCCCTCACAAGGCCTTCACATAACTATTGGTGGAAAGAATGGCATCTAAACCCCCTTGGATTTAAAAAAAAAAATCCATGTAAACATCTTCTTTTGCTAACTGCAGATCATTTTTGATTAAATATGATGCAAGTTTTAGAAATCTGACTCATCTCGTGCTACCCTCCATCACCACCTTCTTAACTTTGCAAATTTAACTTAGTGTCTATTCCTTATTTTGCTGTTTTTATTTTATGTGAGGAACCCTGTGATTTTATTTTGAAAGGCTCTATATAAAGAAACGTACTTATGTCACACCGTTTTAAAAAGCCTTGGAAACAATCTTGCTAAATGCATTATTCAGGACTGCATCTATCTTTATGTGATGTCATTCAAAGACCAGATAAGATCATTTTGTTTTTTTCTCTGATATTTGATCCAGTGAGGTTGGCTGGTATCAGAACAGGTATTGAATCAACGTATGACTATGTCTCTCCTCTGAACCTTCATTGTTGGAAGGAGTCCAAGTTAGGCACAAAAGCATTTTTGCTAGGGTCTTTTCTTTTCTTTTTTTAATAAAGCTTTATTAATAAAATACTACATAAATAAGTTTTTGTGCAGTTAACAGCATCCCGAGTGAAGTATGTTTTCCATTTGCTTTAATCTCATACATCTTTGCAGTTTTTTAGTTGGAATTCATTAAATATAACTCCAAAATTGCTATCTTGCAAAGGGAAGATGGCAACCAGCTCTAGTAATGCATCCATACACAACCGTACCACAGAGGACACGTGGGAAGGAGACTTTCTTACCAGAACGGATTAACTTCCATCTCCAATCCAGCTTTGCTTTCAAAAAGCACTTTCTCAGAAGTGCTTCGAGGTCAGTCTGGTACTTTCTATCAGCTGGGATGATTGGAAAATATGTACATTTGGTGAGTCCAGGTCTCTTCAAACAGCATGTTTGCAGACAGTTTGTATTTTTTTCTTGTCCCTTACTGTGAGGGAGCAGACTTCATAGTCAGCTCTTCTCTGCGGTTGCTTTCCTAGTGAATTAGTCTCTTTAGATGACCATATTTCTCCAGTGAAATATTGCATCCGATAGCAATAGTTGGCAGTTAACCTCACTAACATATTAAAAACTACAAAGAATATGTTGCTCAGTGAGGTTTAAACAAACCAACCATTTTTTCTGAATTAGATTTTAACCAAGTCTGGAGTCTCACTCTAAACCAACACATGAAATCTGTTGAGAAACAGCTGTCATATGTTTCAGCGTGTTGCGGCTGTGCGATGTGGCATTGAGCCGACCCTGCTGAGGTCCTCCCATTAAAGTAAAGACATTCACCCGGCTCTGGGTATGGTGGTAAATACTTCTGCTGCTCTGGAGAATCGTCTGTTTTTCTGGAGAATTGTCATTATCTCAACATGACTCAAATACCAAAACATAAAACTCACTTTTAGTTTTTCTCTCAACTGACTGTGCTGCTGCTCTCCTGCCAGCCGATCTTTTTTTTTGTCTGACCTAATAAAATGATATAAAATGTATTCATTCGTAATATAAAACAGGTAGTTCTAGCTCAAAATCTCTCTCTTTATTCAAATATTTCACAACTTGCAATAGCAGTAAACTCAGCAGGGGTAGTCTGCATCGTTAGGAAGCCAAGCATATACAAAAAAACATCAGCTCTTTTTCTAGCCATACATTTTCTTCATCGCTCGCCCAGTTAAGGGTCACCGGGGGGGTTGAGCTGGATAGATTACTGGGTTAGAGGGAGGATACACTCTGGACAGGTTGTCAGTTCACCTCAGGATTAACACAGAGGGCTAGACAACAATCACATTCTCACTCAACATTTAGTCAATTTAGGATCCCTGACTAACCTAAAAGGCATGTCTGTAGACTGTGAGAGTCATATGCGACTAAGAAACCTACTGGAATCAGACCGCAGACTGTGCATACTTTAAGGACTGTAAAGTCATTACCAGGAGTGTGAAAACAAGTTTTTAAGCCCTTTTTAGAACAAAAATCTGAAACATTTTTAAGCATTTTCCTTTTTTTCCATTCATCAGTCACTCTATGCATGCAGTTTTCATTTCATTTCATTTATTTATTTATTTCACACTTAGTACAACAGATCAAACAAACCAACCACACTTTCTATCAATAAAGCACTACAACCATGTGTGAAAAGGAGCAGGAAGAAGGAAATATTCTTATTAAACCCTGCCCCCTATCTACATTCCAACTTATATTACAAGTGGGCACCAAAAATCAGGGAACAAACTAATATTAACATTTATCTCCGGTCCTAACCCAAACCAAACAACAAATTTACAATCAGAATATACCTCTCCACATAGTAACAAGGAGAAAATAAACATCTTCTACTTCCGCTGAAATAAAGTTAATTTTGATCATAACTAAAGTAACAGCCCGAGAAACTACCTGGAGATCTTAAAGATGGCATTTGAGTGTCGAGCTCTGCTTGTTGACAGACTTTGGCTTGATGGTTGGGTGTAATGCTTTCCAAAATAACCCGTTACTGTAATCACATTACATTTTTCTTTAATACAGTAATGTAATATTTTATTGTACTAAATTCAGTAATCACATTACATTACGATGGTTTTTCAGCTATCTGTTTGCCTGGCAGACAAAAACATCCTTCAGACTTGTGCTGCTCTTGTTTTTGTGCAGCGAGCAGGACAACAGCAGAGAACTCAACCAGTTTTTATTATATGAAAGAACAAGAGCACAATGGTAAAGTGCAAACTACGTCCAGGACAGAAACAACTGCATCATACACAACACTGCGTCTTTGCATGTCAACAAAAAGCCAGCAAAGAGCTCAGAGGGATATTCAGAATCAGGATCAGAAATACTTTATTAATCCCGAAGGAAATTATAGGTTACAGCAGAGTGCATGATCATCTCAGCCTATCAGGCTGATCTTCAACAGGTAACGAAGCCAGCGATGAGCCGGCTTGTGCCACTGTAGCCACCTTCTGCCTATAAATGCTTCTTAAGTAGAATCACTGTGGCGATCGCTTTGAAGTGACTTTGGCTGGTTTTCTGTTGCTTTGTGTTGTTGTCTTTGTGTTCATACAAAACACTAAAAGAAAGATCACATGTGCCAGGATAGGGATTTGTGTCAGTGTGGGAGTGATTATGCATTCCAGGTCATGTAATGGAGTAATCCAAAAGTAATGTAACAACTGCTTTCTGTGAGTAATTCAGTAACATACTCCACTACTTTTAAAACGTAATGTGTAATACAAGTAACAATGAAAACAATGAAACCAAAGAAAAGCTTTCATGGTTTTTAAAAGAAGACTTGAAATGCACAGTAGAAAACATGCCTGACAGCTCATCTTCCCAAATATATAAAAAATAAAAGACATTTCTTTTGAAATTGAGCTGAAGAGACTGCAATCTGACCTGGGAACAACTAGATCCCCAGAACGATCGCAGTAATCGATCACAGCCATGTCATTTTTACGGCACACGATCTAATCAGATTAATGAATGTTTCAGCCGAGTCAAAGCTCTGTGTAGAAACTTGAGCACCAAATAAGGCAGATTTCTGTTTGCCTCCTCAAAGCGAAGCCATATTTGACTTCTCTCGGCATTGTTGTTCCCAGAAAGAATTTCAGCCTGAACGTTTCCCCTTTAGCAGCAAGGCAGCAGCTGGTGCTCTCCTGTCAGCTGCTACACCTGCTGAACGGCACAAAGGGTGCAGTATTGCTGAGGGCTTTCACCACACGCCTCAGATTCTCGGAGTGCTTCAGTAACCCGAGTCGCCTCACCACGCCCTCTGCCGGGAACTGCACACTCTTTTCCAAAAGTGTCTGCAATCTTTGTGGCCACTCTAACATATGAGTGTTGAAGTAATGAGTACCTATTTAATTAGGTGCAAATTAAATGTGGGTCAGTCTTTGTAACCTTTGGCTTCCCACTGCAGGACCCAGCACAGCTTCATTTTCAGGGAGAACAATGTGTGTCTTCAACTCACTTTGTTGAAAAGTTGAAAACGCTGCACTGGATTAAACTGAGGCAGCAAAGCAAGTTTTCATCATGACCACTGCCAGTGGCAGAAAGAGTCAGATGGCCTTAGCTGACCCTGAACTGAGCCCTCTCTCACCCTCAAAACAGCGGTCAAAAGGTCAAAGAGGCCACTCCATATGAAGAGCTGACGGCCGAGAGCTGATCACTGCAGATATGTGAATGTGTCGTTTAAATGATGTAATCATTTCTCCCAGGAGGCAAAACTGTGCTGCACTTGAAAAGCACTGAAATAGATCATCTTCATAATCAGCATGTATTTGCATTTCATGAACTCCCCTCTATAGATTTATTCATTAACCAGACTCACTCACATCACAAACAGCTGATTAAATATCTAAGTCAGGAGAATGCCAAAAAACTAATTGAAGTGGTTTAGTCGAATTTCTACTGAGTCAAATTTGCATTTATTTTTTAATTTTGGCGGTTTCTGTCCTCCATGTAATGTCAATAGGAATTAGGAAGAGCTGAAAAAGCCCTTCTAATGCAGGTTTGAGACTTACATGCCCATGAATGCACAGTTTTTGGCAGCTCAGTGTGAGGACCATTAGTTCTTCTTGTTGAGGAGAGTTTGTGGCCTGTGGTGACTTTCACTTCAGCACCCCTCTGTCTAAACACGGCGGGTTAGTGTGGGAATGCAGGCCAGACTTCCTGAACGCATCTGAAAAAACAACAGGCTTCTTTTTGATTCAGTAAGGAATAGCTGCGACCTCTGACCCCTGGGCCTTCTTTTCCAAATAACTGGAGGTGCTTGAGTTTTAGTGAGCCCAGTCACCGAGGACAAATGGAAAGCAACTTCGAGAGATTTCTTCAACACGCTGCTCGTGTTGTTTTACTTTGAGAGCTAATGTTCACCCCAGACTAATGTATTTTGACTCTTACTTTTAGTTTTTCAGATATTTAGTTGTCACCTTCTCTAATGCTCATCTACTTTTGCCTTTCCTTCTTCCTGAAAGTACAAGTGGGTTTTGTTTCACACATTTAAGGCCGAGGCTGAAACTGGCAACTTTTTTTTCTCCTAATTTCTCCTCTTCTCTCTGTGGTTGTGTTTATAACTGCTTTAATTGCTTTTTTTGTCTGCATGCGCCAACCCTAATGACTCCAGACTTTGTTTGGCATGCTGCAAATGGTCACACTCTCACACACGCAAACACAAATCACACCCATGGGAGTGTTGTATGCCCTCGCACAACACATTTTCATAATAGCTTTTATTTTGTTGTCATGCGGAGGGAGGGTAGCTTTAATTGGTGTTGCTAGTGGTTGACGGGGCATATTCCTCTGGTTTGGCAGCCTCCATAAACTCCCTCTATCAGCTTGTAAATCTAGCATTGGAGCGGAGAGCCAGCAGACACACCGGCAGCAGGCTTAGAGGAAGGAGAAAAATGGATGGAGGAGGATCAGTGGAAAGTTAGAGAAAGCACAAAATGATGGAGAATATAATAAAAGGCACATTTGTCACCTGCACTTGAATGAAACACTGCAGAAGATGTGGATTAAACTAACTACAAATGAACAAGAATTCTCAAGGATTAAAGACTTTAACCCCTTTAGCTCAGCTAAAGTGTCATGCTGATTACAGAAGCAATAAATTTGGCTTGTTGAGTTTGCGGAAACTCTACAGAATATTTTTGGAATTAAGGCTTTTCTGTGCAGGAAACTGCCCAAAAGAATTCACAAACAGCCTCTAGCAAGGGTGTTTGGAGGATATTTTGAATGGGGTGTCAAAAGGAGGGACCAAGAAGAAGGGTAATTCATGAGGAATCAGAAAACCATATCAGAAATATACACCAAACCAAACCACTCGATAATTTCAAGTCTGGACAGAACTCCTGCTGTCGTAAATAGTAGGAGGCGTGGTTGTTCCGTAACAATATGGCAGCTGCGCTGAAGCACAATATGCAACCACGAGGAAATGGAGCTAACAGAGAACTGGTTAAAACCCTAAAACATTTTACTCTAATGAGGGTTGCAAGTTAAAAACAAAGTCTCACACATCCTTTGAGTTTTTAGTAAGTAAATGAATTGGAGAATGATAGCCAGTGGATAAATGTGAGGCACATCTGTTGAAAACTTAAAAATATATTGTTTTGCATCTATAATTAGCATAAGAGCTATCAGTGCACATTGATCATTCTTTCAGAAGCGCATTTGTGAGGTCAGACACTGATGTTGTTTCCCAGTCACCGCTCTAATTCATCCCAAAAGTGTCTTTATGGACCTTGCTTTGTGCACTGGTGTGCAGCACTGTTGGAACAAGATGGGGCTATACCTTAAACTGTTCCCACAAAGTCAGGAGCATGACATTGTCCAAAATGTCTTGATATTATGAAGAATTAACAGTTCCTTTCAGTGGAGCTGAAGGGCTGTGCCCAACTCCTGAAAAACAACCCCAAACCATGATCCTCCACCAAAATTCACACTTGGCAACATGTCATCAGCTATGTACTGTTCGCCTGGGAACCAATTCAGTTCAGTTTTATTTATACAGCGCCAAATCACAACAACAGTCGCCTCAAGGTACTTTATATTGGAAGGCAAACCCTACAATAATACATACAGAGAAAACCACAACAATCGTATGACCCCTATGAGCAAGCACTTTGGCGACAGTGGGAAGGAAAACTCCCTTTTAACAGGAAGAAACTTTGGGTAGAACCAGGCTCAGGGAGGGGCGGAGCCATCTGCTGCGACCGGTTGGGGTGAGAGAAGGAAGACAGGATAAAAGACATGCTGTGGAAGAGAGACAGAGATTAATAATAGGCATGATGAGTGTTACACACTTGGATTAAAATGAATTGAAACCAGTGTGGCTTTGTGAGTTCGCCTTCACTGTATCTGCAAATATATATATATATATGTAGACATAGCACAACCTTACACACTTTTGCAGTCTCACACAACTCTTATAGGCGCACTGCCTTATGGTTAGTGGCTGGGCTTATTTACTCCCGCTGGAGCTGCTCATTTTAGGGGATACTCCCTCTTGTGGTGTAACGGAGGAATAACTACCCTTCCTGCACTATGTCATTTTTGGAGACTGGGGCACACATTATTTTACAACTATCAAAGAAAATACATATTTGAACAATCAGACCATTTAACTAACTATAATATTGTAACTAAAGATGATGGGGGGTGTCCTGTTTTGTCCACAATGAATTTCTCGTCCTTACAAGAGGCAGGGTACACCTTGGACAGGTCGCCAGTCTAACACACAGAGAGAAACAACCATTCACACTCACATTCACACCTATGGGCAATTTAGACTGATCAAGTAACCTATCCCCACTGACTGCATGTCTTTGGACTGTGGGAGGAAGCCAGAGTACCAAACATGCAAACTCCACAAAGAAAGACCCCAGCCTGATGGTGGAGTTGAACGCAGGACCTTCTTGCTGTGCAGCAACATTGCTAACCACCGTGCCATCGTGCTGCTGATTCAATGCAAATAGGTCTATTAACACATAGTGAGCGAGAAAGGTGATGGGAGAAGAAATAGTGCATCATGGGAATAGCCTACGCCTATTGCAGCATAACTAAGGGAAGATTCAGGGTCACCTGATCCAGTCCTAAAGTAGAGATAGTGTCTGTCTCCTGAATCCAAACTGGAAGTTGGTTCCATAGAAGAGGGGCCACCAAATCCATACACATCATTCGGATTACCAGACTGAGAAGTGTGATCTGCCACTGCAGAGAACACATCTTCACTGTTCTAGAGTCCATTTATGGCGTGATTTACACCACTGCATCTGACACTTTGCATTGCGCTTGGTGATGTAAGGCTCGGATGCAGCTTCACAGCCATGGAAACCATGAAGCTCTGTACGCACTGTCCTTGAGCTAATCTAAAGCCAAATGAAGTCAGGAGGCCTGCAGCTATTGAGTCTGCAGAAAATTGTGAGGTCAGAGTAGGGACCACGTAAAACCAGAGTGGTTGCTCTGTGATTTTGCGACACCTACCACTTTGTGGCTTAGTTGCTGTCATTATTAATTGCTTCCACTTCATCATAACACCACTAAAAGTTAAATATGGAATATTTAGGACCAAAGAATTTTCACAGCTGGACTTGCTGCACAGGTGGCCAGATTTCACTTCTTTGTTAAAAGAACAGTACAGAATGTTGCATTATGCTTTAAATGGGGCGCCATTTACATAGGATACATTGCATACCATACATTCATAAAGTGTTTAATACTATGCACTTAAAACACTTTACCTACCTCCAACTGATGGCCAACTTAAATCACCAAATAACCCAACATGCACCTTACATAATTTCTTCCAAGGCGCCACACAGTCACCCACCTGAATGACTCACATTAGGTTTCACAATGTGCCAATACAACACAAAAGTAATCATTAATGGAAATTAACATCTGTATCCCTATTCAAAAAATATATTTAAAGTTATTACCAAGTGCATTATTAAGTAACTGACACATTTTATTTGGATTAAAATAAGGACATAAGTTACACATGGACAGAATTAAATGAGAGATCAAGGGGGGAAAGAGACAAGACAGTAACAAAGAGAACAAGTGCAGCGCTGCAAAAACAGCTGTAGAAACAGAGAAGCGAATAAACTGAAAGAGGAGAGAGACACATACGGAGAGGAGGAGAGGGAGGGGTGAGAAATAAGAAGCCGATAGAGAAAAACATACGTGAGAATAGCAGAAATCGTAATGAACAGGAGGGAGTGAGGCAGACAGATGGGGGGAAAAGAGGGGAAGACGACATGGTGGGCAGACACGGTGGTCCTCAGATGTCTGCTTGTCCTCCTCATCATTCACTCTTCCCACAGCGTCTCTCATTCCTCTGTCTGAATCGCTGTCCTCCCGTCTGTTGTTGGCTTCCTCAGAGTGTTTCGGATCACTTAAAGGACTAGTTCACCTGAAAAAGAAAGCGCAGCATGAAAGGACAAACCCCTCACACTAAACACAAAACAGCTCCATGTCCACTTTGTTCAACACAACAGATATTCATTGATCGGCCACAGCATTGATCACCTTGTTACTATGTAATGCTCTGTGAGATCCTGACAGTCCTGTGGATGTCACCTTGACACATACCTTGTTGCAAGCCATCGCTCTTATAGCTCCAAATTTTATTTGCAGCTATAATTTTATTTTTATTTCATTTGAAATGTTTTATTTTCAATTCAGGTGCGTTTCAGGTAGAGTGCTTTTGTTCTTTTCAGTTCACTGTTCAGTTTGGATTATTAGTTCACAACAGTACAATAATAAAATGCAAACACACAGTCGCTGTCATATAGACGTCCCATGATCAGTAAACATTTGCATTATTGCCCTTTTAGCCTGTGGGTGCTTACAAATTTCAATAAATTGACAAACACCAAAGCCAAAGACATTTCATGCAGATTTGTATTATATTTTATTGTATTTATGGAGCATTCTTTCAGGGTTTTGTTTTTACTTCAATTTCCAAGCAAACCTACAAATGACAGCTACACTCTTTGATTGTATCAGCCTGTTATAGCAACAGTTTTCCCCAAAAAGCTGCAAAATCTATTCAGGAACAAACTGAAGAAAGAACTCGAGGTGTTAACCCAGACTCTTAACTTTCCTGTTTCTTGAGAGATCCCCCCCACGATCCACAGTACCCAATGTGTCTGCAAGAGATGTGCTGGTATGCCCCTGTTGGGTCTGTGCTCTTGGTGGCGTGTGAGGGATCAATGCAAATTAGGGGGTTTTCAAAGTTGCTACAAAAACAAGCAACTTGACCTTTTTTTGTGCTTCCATTTGCCATCGGTTGACGTCACCAGAATTTATCATTAGAAAGAAAAAAAAAAAACCTTGTCAAATGTCTGCGCCTTCCTTTCACGTATATCTAAATATTCAGTGTAACTGAATTTGAAGTGGCACATCTCTATCATAAATTCAGCGCATCCACCTTGAGAAGTTTGTGATTGTATTTCGGGAGATTACAGCTGTCCTTAAATTGCAGGACAGAAGCATCTTGCTCTGTGTGTTCTCATAGAAAAGTGTATCAGCATCTATTTTTGCTTCCATAGAAAATCCAGATCAGTGCAACACAAGAAAATGATTGAGAACTTCCGGAAAGTGAAGTTTCAGCTCAGTATGGAGGGCAGAGGACCCAGGGGAGGAGAGCACTGTGGGAAATGGGCAGTTCCTGTCTGTCTGTGTCTTTGTTCAATCATTTGTCTGCCTCTCAGAGTGACACGCTTGATCCCAACGGCAGTCTCCGAAGGAAAGATGGAGGCAGACTGAAGTTAAGGGACATTTGGATGGAATATAAACATATGAAGTTTTTGTTTGTATGTTTTTGGACTTGAGATTCTAATAAACTCAGGAAGAAAACAGAAAGAAGCCAGAGCACCAAACCAGGGGTGCTCCTGTTTTTTTTTCTTTTTTAACTTTACTGATCCTCCCACCTTCTCCCTTTGCTACCACTCTTGCTGCTCCTGCTAACTAAGGAGGAGGAGAAGGAGGAGGAAGAGGGATGCAGGGAGAGCACACCTTACCTCCCTCCCTTCCTTCCTCACTTTCTTCCTCCCTTTCTCTGTCTCTCCCACTCTTCACTCCACAGCAGCTCTCACCAAAACACCACAACACACCACCACTGTCTCTGGCAGGCTGACACACACTTACACATCCCTGCACACACACACACACGCACACACACACACACACGCACATACACACACACACAAACACACACACACACACCTATACACATACACACACACATGCACACACGCACACATACACACATTAATCGGCATCCTCAACACAGACTGAGACGCCCTTGGACTGCTGCAGGCGAGGTGAGTGGGTAAATATTTGCAACCTCCTTCTATGTGTGCATGATTGTGTGTGTGTGAGTGTGTTTATACTGTGTGAGAGTTTTTCTGAGTTGTGTGTTTTCCATCCTGTGTGTTTTTGTGTGTGATTGTTTGCATGTCTGCATGTGCTGGTTTGCCTCTGGCCTCTGCTCTTTGTGTACAATGTGTGTGTGCATCTAAGTGTGCGCGCGTGCGTGTGTGTGTTTATGAGGCACACCAGAGCCAATGAGACTTGTGCTTTGCACCAGACCAAAACAAATCCACAAAATAATGCTGACTCTCTTTCAGAGGAGTGTGTGTTTTTGTGCAGGCATGCATGTGTGCGTGTGTTTGTGTGTGAGATCCTGGAGAGGCCCGAGTCTGTCTGGAAACTTGTCAGCTGTTGGGAGATGTGTGTGCGTGTGTGTAAACTGGTGAGGTAGAGGCTAATATTCGTGCCAGTGCTACTTGTCAAAGTGTAGTTTTTTTCTCTCTCTTGTGGCTCTAAACTGCTGTAGAGAATTGGAAGAAAAAAATCTCCCCACGTCTTGCCTGTTGCATTTCCCTCACAAAAGGTCCTCCTAATAGTTTAGGAAAGTTACATTTAGGTCATTATTAAAGTAACGCTTTAGAAAGTAAGTCACATGTCAAGGCTTTTTGCTGTGTCAGCCTTTAAAATGCCTAAAAAGCACAGACTTGATGGTTTTGCCATTAAAAAAAATGCAGATGAAGAGGTTTGGAATAGTTCATTGTTTAAACTCATAACACCTAACAAACTGCCACTGATCTATTAAATGTTAGGTTTAGACAATGTCTACAGTTTTTTTTTAACCTATTGGCCATGTACTTAAACAAAAATACACAGTAGGGTGATATTTTGTAATTTCTTAAAATATGCTTTCTTTGTGTAACTCTAAAATACAAGTCACCATTGCTGATGATCTTAGCACAAGTTTCCAAATTTAACCAAAAAACAATTTTTTAGAAAATGTAAATGACTTTTGTTGGGAAGAATTATTACTTTGTTGGTCCTCTGATTGCTGAGCGTATTCAAAAACAAAGGCAACTCACTGACTGAGTGAATGACTTATATTTCCAAAAGCTACTGCAGGAGGCCTGGGTTTGAGTTCTGCCCTCTCTCCCCCTTTTCCTGTCTATTCTACTATTCTGTCTAAAATAAAAGTGAAACTGTCCACAATGGGGCGATCGTGGCTCAAGAGCTGGGAGTTCGCCTTGTAATCGGAAGGTTGCCGGTTCGAGTCCCGGCTCGGACAGTCTTGGTCGTTGTGTCCTTGGGCAAGACACTTCACCTACCGCCTACTGGTGTTGGCCAGAAGGGCCGATGGCGCGATATAGCAGCCTCGCTTCTGTCAGTCTGCCCCAGGGCAGCTGTGGCTACAACTGTAGCTTGCCTCCACCAGTGTGTAAATGGGTGGATGACTGGGTGTGTAAAGTGCTTTGGGGTCCCTAGGGGGGACTAGTAAGAGCGCTATACAAATACAGGCCATTTACCACAAAGAACGACATATTCTGGTGGGGTCATTATCAGAATACAGTTCAAATAGATGAAAGAGGTCTGTAACCAGCCAGCTCCACAGTACAAGAGTTCACGTTACAATAAATTGGACTGAGCTC
This sequence comes from Copadichromis virginalis, assembly GCF_057382275.1. Taxonomy (NCBI): domain Eukaryota; kingdom Metazoa; phylum Chordata; class Actinopteri; order Cichliformes; family Cichlidae; genus Copadichromis; species Copadichromis virginalis. Next base: position 35,765,138 of record NC_140629.1, read on the forward strand.
ATAGAGAAACAGAGTTAATTGTCTAGTGAATTCACAGTTTGGAGTGTCATGCTTCCTGCACGCTGTACCAGGCTCCACCCTTGCCGAAACCAAAACAAGTATTGCGAGTAGAGCAAATGTGTCTGAAGTGGACCGCTCCCTGCTGTGAACCACATGCAGAAGAGCAACTTCGGACAGCCTGATTTGCAGAGGTGTGGACTCGAGTCACATGACTTGGACTCGAGTCAGACTCGAGTCATTAATTTTATGACTTTAGACTTGACTTGAAAAAATGTTCTAAGACTTGTGACTTGACTTGGACTTTTACACCAATGACCTGGGACTTGAATTGGACTTGAACCGGTTTACTTGAAAAGACTTGATATTTCACCCCAAATATAAAATTTAACATGCATATTATATAGAGATTGAAAATGTGACGTCATTCAGGGGTAAACCGCAAAGGATTCTGGGAACTCGTGGCAAGCGGTACTAGCGCATGCAGGCTTTCAATTAAAATCAGTTATACAGCGATAAAAAGAAACACAAAAAATGGCAAGAAGCTGTTGTATTATTAACTGCAATAGCCGGTCGCATGACAGCCACGGGAAGCCGACGAGTAAAGAGATCGGTTGTTATCGGATTACGTCGTTGAAAAGAAATTGTTCGAGCCATGTTTCCGAAGTAACAAAGACGTGACGGATGGCCTGGATAGCAGCCATTCAAAGACCAAATATAACGTCCCAGAACCCTCCAGCTCACAGGTTAGTCTGCTCCAAGCATTTACACGAAGGCAAGTCTTCTGTTGTAGTTAATACGTCATTTTCATAACATAATTGGTGATATAGGTTACAAGCAAGTCTGGCGCTGAACAGAAATTGTCGCGCTATGCTCCTTTATTTATTGTGCATAAACAGTGAATTGTCCTGACACAATATTGCGTTTCGCCTCTGTTATTATGGTACATTGACAAAAATATATACTTTTATTCACAGGATAAAACAGGTTTTTTGTATCACTAATTGCCCAGTACGATTACAGCATACAGTATTATTGTCACTGCTACATTTCTGTAATGAACCAGAAATTATTTCCACTACTAATTAATTACCCTTGAGCTCAAAGGTCCTATTAATAAACGGTTAAGGAATGTGTATTTATGAAGACAATTTGTGAGACTGGTAAACTTATGATACGTACGATGGTCTTTCGTTCTACACGGTGCATTTCAAGGTCCTGCACCCATCCGTCGGTAAACTGTACCTGGGCTTGTTGCAGTGACCGGAAGTTACTAAACTTCATGAGTGTATGCACTCACTCCAAGAAGCGTATAATTATAAATATGCATATAAATATGCTAAGATGAGATAGCTGACTTCATCTAACTAGCAAATGTTGTCCAGGCTATGTTGGTGATACAGTTTTTTTTTTAATGTGTATGATATTTTTGTCATGCGATTTTAAAGCCGGTCCTACAACCGCATCCAAGAATAACATGCAGCTTATCTCAGAACTGTCGGTGAAAATTATTCTTGGAGCTAGGTTTAATTGAGCTGCATTTTAAAGAGGTGCAATTTCACAATTTGTGTATATTTTCTAAGTTCACTATTTTGTCATGTGTTGAGAAAAACACAGATTTTAAAATTACATGGTCTAATATTTACATTTAGCATATAACTGCAACATTATTTTTTCATTTTTTTTTTTAAAGACTCGAAAGGACTTGAAATTCAAAGTTTCAGACTTGTGACTTGACTCGGACTTTTACACCAGTGACTTGAGACTCGACTCTGACTTGCCTGACATTACTTGAGACTTGACTTGAGACTTGAGGATAAAGACTTGAGACTTACTTGAGACTTGCAAAACAATGACTTGGTCCCACCTCTGCTGATTTGTTGGCTGTTATCCACAGTTCTGTATGTGTTTATATATAAATACATAAATGAGCTGCTGATTAGCATTACCCAATCAATTGTTGAGTTCCCTTAATAACGTTAATATGCTGGTTTTTCACAGATTGTAACTGCTCACAATAACAACAGAATTCACCTTTAGTTCGTGAACAAAGCACTGTTGCTCTTCACCAATGTGATTATCAGTCCACACAGATTTAGTCCAAGATTTAGCCTTTGACCACAATTTAGCCTTGTGGTCAAAGTGGATTACTGATTGGTTTGAGCACATTCAAAAGACCTGCTTCTTTTCACTGTGAGTGAGTCTAATAAAGATGAATTGAGCGTGGTCCTTCTCCTGGGTAAGCCAGCTCTGAAAAGTGAATCAATAAATAGGTCAGGGTTCAAGTGTGAGCAATTTAACCCAGTCTCTGTTTGTCCCAGGGGCATCTGAACTCTGCTGACCCATCTTCAACTTCTCAGACTGCCTTTCTTACTCATCCTTTGCGTCTTCCCTCCTTTCTGTTTCTTTTGCTCACTTATCCATCATTGTTGGCTCTCTTGGTGGCTTTTTTCCTTTCTGTATACAAGGGAAGGGCCTGGATCCTGTTTCAGCTTTGCATGCACACTTGAGAAAGGAAAAGAGTTTGGCTCAAGGGGTAAAAGGCAGGAGAATGAATCTTCCTGGAGACAAGCAGACATCCCCAACCGCCTCATACTCCTCCATGACGTTATCTGAATTTTGGGAAGCAATGACGCACTGGGATTTTTCTGCTCACTTATGTGTCATTGCACTTTTTATGTCAAAAGTATGCAGTTTACATCTAAATTGCATTTACCATTAACTCTAATTTTCTGGGTTCAAATATTGGAGAAGCATTATCCTGTTAACTCTTATGAGTTAGCTGTAAAGTGCGCCACAATTGTCATAAGTTGTGTTTGCTTTCTTGTGAAAAAACACAATATTTGCAAAACTTTCCAGACTCAGCAGAGAAAATGAACTGTTAATCGCACATTTGGTGCTTCAAGACACTGAAATCTGAATGTCTCCTGATGGCCAGACTGGCACCTTTCATGGCAGTTTGCTGTGTGAGAATGAATTTTAAATTACCAAGACAAGTTCCACTGCAGCCCACAGCACTGATGACTTCAGACAATGGGAACATGATATCAGTATTTCTGATACTCCTTCATCTGCTTCCTAGAGCAGATGAAAGAGTATCAGAAATACCAGGCTCCAATTTGCTACCGAATAAAAAATCTTTTTATATAGTACCCACAGATATTGGAGCGAGCTCCAACAATCACACAGTCCAATACGAACTGACGACAGGCAATAATGGCAAAGAAATAGATCAGGAATGATACAAGGGGAGAAAAAGTGCTCATTGCATCATGGGAAGTCCACCAGTAGGCTGAGCCTATATAAGTACTATGCAAAAACTAATTTTGATACGGTATGTGTAGATGCAAAACAGAGTCAATTACAATGAGCTTGCCTGCCAATATTCAGTATGACCACCTTTATTCTTCAACACAGCCTGAACTCTATTAGGCTCGTTAAGCAGTCTTCAGGAATACTTCTCCAGGATTCTTGAAGGACATTCAAAACTCGTCTTTGGATGTTTGTTTCCTTTTGTTCCATTCTCTGTTAAGATGATCTCACACGGCTTCAATAATGTTGGGATCTGGGCTCTGGAGAGGCCAAACCATGACTGCTAGGATTCCACTTCGGGGTTTTTTTCTGTCTCAGTATGACTTTGCAGGATTGGTAGCGTGTTTGGGATCATGCTGAAAAATGGAGCTGGATGATATTGCATGGTGGACCAAAATCTGATGGTACTTTTCTCTGTTCATAATTCCATCAATTTTGACAAAATCCCCAAAACTAAAGGTAACCTCAAACTATGACAGAGCCTTTTTGATGTATGCTCAATCGTCCAGGTAAGGAAATATCTAAAAAGTAGATTCTGTTCATCTGGACTTAGTATTTTCAGTTGGGCGACACGTTTTCACCACCCATCCATAGCAGAGCCTGCACTGTGTTTTACAGATGACAGGGACCTTCACTTTTCATGCATACTGATGACTGGATTGCAGGATTTTTGTCCTATTTATTAAGGACGTGACTTTCAGATACTGTTTACCTGCTAAAGCTAGCTTTTGCTTTTTTAGGCCTGCCTCCACTGATCCAGTTTCCTCACATTTTTTAAGGACACACTATGCCAAGTTTGAACTCGACACTGGTTCATCCCTTGAGTTAGGTGTCTTCACGGGTCAGTGTTAAGAGTCTACTCTGATGTTCAGAAACAAGAACTGGGCTGACAAAGAGTGCAGACAATGTCCAAAAACAACTTTGTAAAACCTTCAGAAAGCCTGGAGAACCATTGCTCAAGAACCGAAATATAAAGAAAAGAGGGGTGACTTAAGGCATTTGCACAGCACTGTAGTAGAATACCTAAAGGATACTTCAAGGTCATCTGATCCTAACTATAAGCATTATCAAAAAAGAAAGTTTGAAATCTAATCCTAAAAGTAGAGAGGGAGATTGTTGGGCGAGTTTGACAGGCTCATTCGGTATTTCAGAAGACAGCGTTATCATTTATGGAAGATCATAGACAGAGTCCTCCTAAAGCCAGTGTGTAACATATATCTCATTGGTATTAACCCTTTAAAACCAGTCGGAGCGGGCACGGTCCGTTTTGCGCAACTACTTTTAAATCCCTTAGAACTGCAACCACGTAAGCTAGCGCAATAATTTTTTTTGCATATGAAACCGGAGGAGTTGTACTTACATCTTATGCCATCAGCTGTTTGTAACACTTCCTACGTTAGAATAGACGTCAGCGTGAATTATCGCGTGTCCGCCATTACCTGCCTGAAACCGGAAGTGACGTCATTTTCGCGAAAATGTAGTTTTTTACCATCAGGGCCTCATGAGCCTAAGTTATGTTTGACTTTCTGACTTTCTGTGTCGTTTCTGGGATGCTTAGAACTAAAATTGCACTGCTGGAAATAGTTTATTTTGATGCATATTCTGCTTTTTTGCAAATTTACACTATAATATTTATTTTCGTTTTTCCTGCAGTGTATAAAAATTGGTGTATTTCAAAAAGAAAACTATGAAGACACTCAAAATACATTTCCTGTGGTGGGAAACTATTTTGTGCAACTTTTTTGTATTCACAGTTTTGAGGGATAAGCCTCTTACATTTCTCTAACTAGAAATATATGTTAAAAACACAAAAACGATTTTCAATTCTTTTGTAGTTTATTGCACTTTCTTGCAATTTATGTAATTTCTATGCACTTAATGCATACATATTATTAAAATTTGGGCTATAATGGTTGTATTGATGTATAGCAACTTGAAATGCTCCCAAAAATGGCACTACAACATGTAAAAATATAATATAAGCTCTGGCGGACTTGGTTCTATGGTAGGTCTTAAAGGGTTAACAGAAGAATAGCTTTCAAACACAATGTAAACAATACGTAGTAAATTATTCGGTTATTTTCTGTCCAACTGCATAACTGTATCCATCTCCATTACATGTGGCCACCAGAGACTGGAAAGCATCCAATATTAGATAATAAAAATCAAGTATTGGTCTGATATATTGTTTGATATGTCAGACCGGTCTTATTCAGTCCAACCTCTCAGGGGACAGACAGACTACTGCTGTCTGTCTATCTGCTGAGGCTGCCAGTGCTACATAAACAAAACGGCAAGGCGAGGGGCCCCAGGGGGCCTTCAGGGTGGGGACGGCTCAGGGGTGAGGGAGGGAGAGTCAGAGAGGATGAGGGACTGTTTACTTTTGTCTTATGCCTGGCCGCCTGGGAAACGACAGCGGAGGAAAGAAGGAAAGAGGAAGACTGTGTCTGGATTGTGTGTGTGTGTGTGTGTGTGTGTTTATTTCACTCCAGGTAGAAGGTATTCCTTCTACCAGGACCAGATGTGTTTAGTTATAATAGTGCCTATGACTTATGATGCAGTTTACAGTGTATTTAAACTGGATTTTAGGGTAACATTTCTGCACGTAATATACTTGTAGTAAGGACCAAGAAAGATACAAAAAAGAGGATACTGTCGCTAATGAAACCTTCGTGAATACATTTGTAACTTTTGCACACGACTGTATAACGAAGAATTACAGAAACATTAAATCTTCTAACAGTGAGTGATAATATTTTTTAAGCGTTTTTGAGTCGCGGAGCATCGACTACCAATACATGGTGTTTTAGACGGCTGGGCAGGTGTGAGGAGGAGCAGACAGATCAATAAGTAAAAACATCAATGCCTTATTGTTATTTAATCGAAATGATTTGGGGAATGAACAGCCTCTTTGTCAGTTGTGCAATGCCTGGAGACCTTAAGGCTGTCCTCCCTCCTGTGTAAACGTCACACTCTGTCCGTGCTGGCGTAGTCTTCCAGATCAACCTCAGCTAATAGAAACATCTGGGCCTAGTCTAGGCTACTTTTGACACTGAGAGCTCAATTATTAGACTGGCAAATGTTGTGGCCCAGACGTCATTAGGTGGGGCCTGCGGTGATATAACACGTACCTGTGGCTAAGTTAAATCTGCCAAACTCTTCCTAATTCAACACTGTCTGTTAAGCCCAGATGTGGCTCATCGAAAACTGTGGGCCACACTTGGAAACTTCGGAAAAGGAGTTGAAATTATTTCCTCAACAAGTGTCAGATATGGCTAATAGCTCACACCATGATAATTACAATAGCAGACCATCCAAAGTAGCACCAACTTTTGACATGTTGGCGAGTTCACTTTCTCAAAAGAGCAATTAGGGTTCAAATTAAAATACACTTGGGTGTAGGTTAATATCATTGTGCAAATATGCGTAAGCAGCAAAGAAGGAGATTTGGAGAAAGTGATTGACTGTGTGTGTTTGAGCGCGTACATTTATGCCATGATGTCTGCATACCTGTACGTGCACAATACTCAGTGTGCATGTGTCTAAGTGTGTGTGTACAGAGTCACGAACTGGCTGAGTGTATGCACATGTGTGGCTGTGTCTGACTGTATGTGTGTTTGGCAGCTGGCCGGGCTCCAGCTGCGTCTGGTTGGATAATGAAGTCCAGGTGCTGCTGTGCCTGCTTTAAGACACCTGTCACCAATATTTAGTGCCAGAGAAAGCCAGACTGCAAACAGGGGCGAGACGAGCTGCTTGCTTATTTTAACAAGGCTGCCTAACTGGACCTGAGGAGACAGGATGTACTATGAGATCTTTCCTAGAAGCTCAATGTGTATATGAACGTATACGTCTGCATATGCGTCTCCGGAGCTCATTTAACTCCGTCTGCTACTGTGGATTCACATTGGTTCCCTGAAATTTAGCCTCAAAAGAAACAAGATTTTCAGGATTACAAAATTCAAAATAAATTAACATATATTTGCATCATTTGTTAAATATAATTTTAGGATTTTAAACTAAGGGAGAGAAAACATTTAATTTCAGCAGGAATTTGAACATTGTATCGCTTGCAGACTCGTACGTACATTTGTTTGCTTAAAAAACATATTTTTTGTGGAGAGAAGCACTAGAACCCATCAAACATTTATATTTTATACATTTGTATTTTTCAGCTGGAAACACAGCCTAGGCTTAAGAAAGTGTGGTTTTAACTAAATCAGTTGTAATAGTTACGCCAATTCTGGACTGGATAGTCGACTGGACTGGATATAAATTTCCAATGGCTAGTCAGTATGATGGTGGTCTCGTCCTTTTGCCTTCAATGACCAGCAATCTCCACCTCACTTTTTTGCAGCTGAATATGAATGAGAACTACAGTGTCTTGCAAAAGTATTCGGCCCCCTTGAACTTTCCCACATTTTGTCACATCACAGCCACAAACATGAATCAATTTTATTGGAATTCCATGTGAAAGACCAACACAAAGTGGTGTACACGTGAGAAGTGGAACGAAAATCATACATGATTCCAAACATTTTTTACAAATAAATAACTGAAAAGTGGGGTGTGCGTAATTATTCAGCCCCCTGAGTCAATACTTTGTAGAACCACCTGTGGCTGCAATTACAGCTGCCAGTCTTTTAGGGTATGTCTCTACCAGCTTTGCACATCTAGAGACTGAAATCTTTGCCCATTCTTCTTTGCAAAACAGCTCCAGCCCAGTCAGATTAGATGGACAGCGTTTGTGAACAGCAGTTTTCAGATCCAACCTACTCTTGGTTGGGAATACGTTTCTGCTCAGTCGAGGAAGGTGTTGTTTACAAATGAGGAAAGAGTGCAACAGGACAGACTAACAGATGGATAGAGCCAAAAGTGGTGCGAATGCTGTGCCGGTCTGGTAGTGAGGAGATCCCTGAGCGGAAAGTGAAGCTGTTGACTTACTCTGCGACATATATTCCTACCCTCACTTCCCCACTGGAGCTGAGGTCATTTACCAAAAAGGGGAGATCTTGCACAGAAGAGGCACAAATGAGTTTCCTCTGTAGTGTGGGTGGACTCTGTGGGTGGAATTTAGTGATTCAGGACTAGTTCAGAATAGAGCTGCTGCTCCTCTACAAGTGAAGGATGTGGTTTGGGCACTTCATTTGGTCTGTCTCTTGAACCGTTTTCCTCTGCTTGTCCACCACTGCTCGGTTAGCCAACAGTTTGTTGTCTGTCTGTGGAAGTCCAACAGGATCTTAGTTCAGTCATTCTTAACCACCCTAAGGAATGTGTCCCATTTTGACATGGAGACTTACAGGCCACACACGGCACACATGTTCCTGTATACTATGCCAGCCACTTGGTTATGGAGTTTTATGCCTTGCATTTGTCCAGGAACTGGTAGGATTTCTCAATGTCAGCCACTTCTTGTATCTGGCAGTGGTACATGCCATGCATGGACCTGCTGATGCTGTTCCCAGCTACTTGTAGCAGTCCTTGATATCTGCAATTTTCCCTTCTGGTAGTTCAATCTCCTGAGTTCTGATTACCTTCCCTCTCTTTGTTATCATCCAGCTACACTTCTCCAATCCGAATGAAATTCCGATGTCATTGCTTTATGTCCAAGTGATGTTGATGAGTAAATCGATGTCTCATTCACTCTTGGCATGCAGCTTGATGTCATCCATGTAGAGGAGGTAGCTGATGATTGCTCTATTCCATAGTCTGTATCTGTAGCCAGTCTTGTTAATGATCTCACTGAGGGGGTTCAGAGTTTTGGAGAAGAGCAGTGGGGACAGAGCATTTCCTTGGTAGATCCCACACTACATGGTGACTTGTGCTATAGATTTGAAGTTGTCTAGTGTTGTACGCAACATCCCCATTGAATTCCTGATGAAGGCTCTTAGGGTAATGTTGATCTTGTATAGCTCTAGGCATTCCAGGGTCAATGTGTGGGCTCACTAGGTGGTGTGCCTAGTGAGCCTAGTCTTGCAATCTTGAGCGACTGTTCTGTCTACCAGTAGCTGGTGTTTTGGCTGATAGATGGATGGAACTGGTCCCTTCTGGGGATCCTTGGTGATCTGGACTGTCCGGCCTTCTGTTAGCCATTCCAAGTGTCTCTCGTTGATTAGTAACTGGTTTATTTATGTGGCCAGACGCTTATGGAGTACAGTCAGCTTCTTCAGCCAGTGGGCGTGAATCATGTCGGGGCCTGGTGCTGTCCAGCTGCTTTGCAGTTTCCAAGGCCTCAGGTATGGGCAGCTTGCTGAACCCCTTTCTTCATTGCACCTTTCTGCAGCTTACTCACTAATGTAACTATCCTTCCTCCAAATTCTCCTGTATCTTTTCTTGTGAAAAATGTAGCTAATGGATGATAGTCTACAAATAAAATGTATCTGCTCTTGAATCAGCACTACAGTTTGGTATGATAAAAGTAATCGGCAAACAGTGCTAAGTTAAAGGTATGTGGCTGCAATGTTTGAATGAACAAAAGAAAACTGGGATATGTTGCAGGAATTAATTTCTGTGCATTGAAACGGGAGCATTTACCTCTTCTGTGTCCCTTTCAACAATTAAGTATTGACTCTTACACTCCTCAAACTCATATATACAACTGCAGAGTCCTTTGAGTACCCTCCTTTTCCTGTATGTCTGTACATGTTTATGTTAGCCTCTACATACAGACATCTACATTTCCTTATAGTCTGAACAGCTGAACAAAGACCTACCTGTGTAAAGTCCTAGGAAACTTACCTTCATCCTTCCAGCACATCGAGACTTGTTTAAGTTTTACGTTGGCCTCTGTGCTGTCCAACTCCCGTCTCCAACACCTGTGGCCCTCAACAGCCTGTCTGTGCCACTCTCCACCTGCCAACGCTAGTCTCCACAGACTGCCAACACATTTGGATACCTACAGCTGGTACACCAAAACCAGCGTGCATTATCTGAGAAAATGCTCTTTGCTTGCCATTGTTTTGTCTGCATTTGTCTGATGTGCTCGGAAACCTGACTGTGCATAACGTACTGGATTATTCAAAGCAGACTTCACCTGAATCAGATGATCTTTTAGATACTTTAATGCAATTAAGAAAATAATGGCAGTTAACCTTTAACTCTGTTTAGTTTATTAAAAAATGAGTCCTATAGAAATTATAGAAAGTTATGAAAACAGCCTGAAACATCTTGAGAAAGATGACAGCACAGGTTAATCCTGTCCTCTCCAGTGGTAAGAATCATCTTGCGTAATGCTCTAATTGAAACTAAATAATCATGAAGTAATTAAAAAAACTGATGGGATTTTTTTGTAGCTGTTTTATGTTAAAAAAATCAAATCTAACTCTTTCAGTTCTTGAGGCCGATGAATGATTTGTGGCTTTTGATGATCCCCCTTTGTCTTTTGCGTGACGTCTTGTTTTTATGTTACACTAAAATACGAATATGTGTTCCTCTTGAAGTGTGTTAATCTCTTGGCTGGATATCGCAACGGTAATTTTTCTCTACAGTGGAAACAATCCCGTGATCATCCTTCACTGCTGATCTATGTTTGCATCCAGGCAGTTTTGTATTACAGAGGTCATTCTAGAATTACTGATTTGACCTCGCTCAATGTAACTCTCCGATGAATTTGTTTCTTATTAATGTTTTGCTTTTGCTTTTTTGTGCTACTAAAGGAAAAGATTTTATTTGCACTGAGATCACCTTTGCAAATGCAACATTTTAAATCAACTCCAGGACCTTTTACCTCCGTAGCTGCTTCATTATGTAACCGTATTTCTTGAATTGGCATAAATATTTCTAATCATCAAATAGGACTGCCACAATGAAATCTTTGCAAGATCTTCACTTTTTAAAATAGGATTGACAGAATATTTCAGTGCCAATGGTGCTCTTCTGCACATTGTTGCGTGTCTATTGTGTATCTGCTGTTTGACACCACTCCCGTAATTGCTCCAGTGCTCTCTTGAATCTTGGACAGATATCTCAGAAATCAGCAATTATGTGATTTCTTGTAAAACACCCTCCACTCTCTGCAAAGGTAAAAGACAGCAGCAGCACTTATGTTCAGCTAAACAACTACAGATGTGAGAGGTGAGGGCTTTCACTGCAGAGTCAGAAAGGAAATATTATGACCACAAATGTGTCCCACTTCAAACCCTTCTGAGAGTCTGGAAGCTGAGAAGCCTCAATTTAGAGTGAAAAAACACCCACATGTCTCAGCATCCAAAGCTCGCCTAAGTGGTTGGCCACAAGAAGTCATTAGCGGTCATCAGATTTCCCTTCAAACTCTTCCACCTTTGTTAAACACACATCTCTGGCTGCTTCCATTCAGAGACAGGTTTTTACCCAAATACCCTTCATTAATCACAGCATCAGGGCTGCTGTCTCATAAACCTCAAGATATTTTTGTTGACATTTAAAACTTATTTTTATTTCTTTTATCCTTTCCTCTCTCTCATTCATCAGGATGAGGGTGTGGTCATGGGAACAGTGTGGGGAGACAGGCGTGGTTCTGCTGGGCTTCCTGACGCTGACGATGTGTTTGGGAAACCTGTCCACCAGGGGGCTGCAGGTACACAGCAAACAGGAAAACACTCTTCCTCTGTTACAGGGAAACATACACTCCGACAAACTGAACCACATTTTGTCTAGCAAGAACTTTAGGACTCTCGGAGATGGATGAGGCGTAGTCCTAGACCAAAGAGGACTATGTTTATACTGTCTGCCTCTGCTGCAGTGACTGAGTGAGCACTGTAACACTGCATATGAAGGCAAGATTGTCAGTAATCCAAAGCTGTAGAACTACAACTAGTAAATGTTCAGTCTTCAGAAACATTACTTATACTTCAATGGGAATAAACATCACTGTACTGAATGCTCATGTCTTGATGTGGTAACTAAAACCTGTTAAAACAGGTAAAAATTATTTTATGTGTTGTATCTGGTGCTTTAGAACCTTCAACATGTGCTGAACAATAAGCCTGACACATAGGAAGCAAAATCAGTTTGAGGATGAATAATGGATGATCATATGATATCTCTAAGGGAGATGAGAAAATAGAACTTTTAGTTGGCGAATTTGTGTTTATACAAAGTAGAAACCTCGTGGGCAGAAATTAAGCTGACGTAGAAGTGTCAAAAACTGCATTACCCACAGTGGCCACTTGAGGGTGGCTCAAATAGAAGTCAGTCACTGTAGATGTCTACGTTAAAACGAAAAACTTTGCAGCACTGAAATGCATGTTTACAGTCAGGTACAAAGAACAGCTTTGATCTCGATGACTTTTAGCTTAATAAAAATTATACAGGGGTGAATTTAAAAAAAAATCTAAATCTTGAGATTTCGGCTTTGATTGAGACAGGCAGCTGTAGCCTAACCTCCTCTAATAAGAGTCACTAAACAGGACATGCTATGTGGTGCAAACTGTCCAGTAAGTTTCTCCTAATTTTGAATATAGCTTGTTAATCAAGCTTTCTGGGGTGAACTGACAACTCCAGCCTCTGTCCAAATATGGTAACTTTGGGCTCCAAGAAACAACATAGCAACAGGGAAAGAGGCTTCAAAATGACCACAGTGGCCAGGTCCACCTATGGCGTGTACTTCATATTTGACATAATTCATTACAGAACAAAGCTTACGCTTTTCATTATAGTATGAGCTTTTTGCAACTCCTAAAGAAACTACATTAGTAAGTACATAGAATTAGCCTTTAAAATATGATATTGGGGTTTAAAAAAAAATTATGAACTGACAATTTGAATGATCGGATTTCTGATAAACAATATTCCTCCCCAGAAATAAAGGCACTAAAAGTAAAACCATGACATCGTGTTTAAACTGAAAGCCACTGAAAACAGTCTTTATGACCAGTTAAGTTAATGTAGGCTCATGTGCACCATATACATGCTATATATCCACTGTACATGAACCATTGCTATCAGTCATGAGTAGTCACATTAAACAAGCCTGGTGTCAGAGGTAGCGTACTGTAAAATGCCATGTTCAAACTAAATTGATCTTAATAGGATGGCCAGACTGAGAAATATCACTTCTTTCTCTGAGAGCGAAAATTAAAGAGTGACAGAATGCACCAACAAAGCAAAACAAATCAATTTAAACCAACTGAGCTGAAACTAAAAGACATAAAAGTCTAAAATACCAAATGCTCAGTAATTTAAGCAGTTTGGTGAACGGCCGTAAAACTGATCTGTCAGCCCACCGATCAATGACTCCTCTCAGCTCCCTCTACTCTAACTCTTTCCCATCTCCCATTCTCTCACATATGCTGAGTGTCTGGTATTTCCAGTGTCTCTCACTCTCTCTCTCTCTCTCTCTCTCTCTCCCACAGCTGCTCCATCTCACACCTTTTCAAGGTGCTCAGTGCACATTCCAGCGGTCACTCTGATAAATCTGTCTGAATAAAAGGCGACACAGCCACCGGCCTCAGTTAATGCTGCTGGTGCACATCAGGAATGTGTGAAATGCTGAACGTCTTCACGAGCCAAAGCCTCAGCACAAAACACTCTGACGATCATTTAGCGTGATTCTGCTCGACTGTGACGCACGCTGTTGTGCTAACTCTGTTTTTATACCACTAGCATTAATGCTATGACAGCTGCTAATGCTGCTTCTGCTTTTTCTGCCACTTTTGCTTGTGTCAATATTCCACAGCGAGTGCTAGCACTAGTGGCAGATGCCCAGAATATCAAAAGGTTTAGCAAATTATTAGCCCATTAGCCTACAGTGAAGTTTACTTGATCATGTCAGTTTTAGAGTACAATCAGGAATTTGCAATTCTGAGCTAAATGCAACAAATGAAATGCCCCCTTTTATGGATTGAAATTTGCATGTTTTAAATAAATTTGATAATGTGACTTCCTGTGCTGCAAAGAAAGTTTGATCAAATATTTACAAATTCGAAAGTTTACAGTTAGAGAAGATATGAGTATATAGTAGTAAATGGGAGATGAGGTTATTCTCCTGCTAGGCCAAGTTCATCAAGGCTACAATCCATCTTTGGTTCACTGGAGAGGAACCCAAATGGCACTGAGGAAGACCTCGGCCAGCTGCTTTATAAAACAGTTTTTAAAATAAAAACCATATGGCATCTTTAAGAGTATTAACACGAAACAAAGGCACTACTACATTGGCTGGTTAAGCAGTGTTAAGTAGTAAAGTTTGTGTGTGTGTGTGTGTGCGTGTGTGTGTGTAGGAGGACGGAGTGGCCTCCAACAGTCTGGAGGAGCAGCTCGAGGTGACCACGTACTGGTGGGGGGAATGGGCCAAGTGGACAGCATGCACTCGTACCTGTGGAGGAGGAGTGATGTCACAGGAGCGTCACTGCCTCAAACAGAGGTCAGTCAGTCTGCACCAGACGACAAGCTAAAATATCCCAGAAATGGACACATCTCCAACCCTGTTTAATACTGTTCATGGTATTTTACATACAGTCAGCAGTTAAAGTGGGATTTGGCCTAAGATCACCGCAGAGGGGAAAATTACTTGCCTCCAATAAACTTCCAAATTTTTCTACTGTGAGCTCCAGTTGATTTTTCTTTGTAGGCAGACTGTCCTATAAGGTGCTCTTTGTGACTGTAAAGCTGACTGGTCTAAGGAGCTTGGAAAGAAAAGCGTCTGGACTTCTTTAAATTGCTCGAAGACATTTCACCTCTCATCTGAGAAGCTTGTTCAGATGAAGCTTGTTCAGAGTGGGAGCGTCCCCTCTGAACAAGCTTCATCTGAAGAGGGACAAAGGACCCCCTGATGATCCTCTACCTAATCACATGAGCCAAGGTGTGAAAACTGGTGTAGGTTACAATCAGCCAAGGTTTTGGGTGAGCTCATTGTGAAACCTGGACCCACCCTATCATGTGATTTCCTGAGGTCAGATGGCCCAGGATGTGAGTGGGCGTTAAGGCGTCTGGGAAGGGATCTCAAAACTGGATTATAGATGGCAGAGAGTTGGTGTCGTAAACCCCCGCCTCTTTTCAAAGATGGTCGCTCACAGTGGACATAAATGGCTTCTTTTACTCCTCTTTCAAACCATCTGTCTTCTCTGTCCAAAATATGAACACTGGCATCCTCGAAAGAGTGATCTTTGTCCTTTAGATGCAGATGGACTGCCGAGTCTTGTCCTGTGGAGGTGGCTCTTCTATGTTGTGCCATGCGTTTATGAAGTGGCTGTTTGGTCTCTCCAATGTAGAGGTCTGGGCATTCCTCGCTACACTGTACAGCATACACCACATTGTTAAGTTTGTGTTTTGGAGTTTTGTCTTTGGGATGAACCAGTTTTTGTGTGAGTGTGTTGCTGGGTCTGAAATGCACCGGGATGTCGTGCTTGGAGAAGACTCGCCTGAGTTTTTCTGATACACCGGCTACATAGAGGATGACAATGTTGTTGCGCTTGTTTTTCTATTCCTCCCTAGCTGGTGTCTGATCTTCTTTTCTGTGCCTCTTTGCTGACTTGATGAAATTCCAATTAGCCCAATCCTAATTGGGCTTTCATCAAATCAGCAAAGATGCACATGAAGCAAAGATGCAGATCAACTTATTTTTAGACTCTCGTGTTTTAATGGCAGTAACAGGAAAGCATTAAAGTACATATTCATGCAGAAACATTAATAGTAATGTGTGGCAGTTGTGCATGTTCTAATTCAATGAGCTCACAGTAAAATGTAGGAAATATTTTGTTCCCCTTAATATCAACTAAGCATCATTTAAAATCTTATAGTCTGAATATTGTTGCTGATAACTTGCCATGTCACAAAGCTCAAATCATCTCAAACTGCTTTCCTGAACAGGAGAATGTGCTTACTGTACTCAAATGACTTCCAGAGTCACCAGATCTCACTCCAATAGAGCACATTTGAGATGTGGCGCAATGAAACATTCACATCTTGGATCTGCTCTCAACAAATATGAAGCTATTCTTTGATGCTAACATGTCAATATGGGCCAAAATCTCTTCCCCACCAAGGTGTACCCAATGAAGTGTATATACTCCAATAAAAGACCTACATAGGTTCATATTGAGTAGAACCTGACAGTCAACAGTTTCAATGCTACCTACTATATAGTCTCTCAGTTTAGAGTGATAAGTTTGGGGTGAAATGTATTTATGCTTAGCTAACAGACATGAACAATGCTGATATATTTCTACTGTGTTTTCTACTCAGTATGATTTTTATTGCCTTATTTTTTTTCATTCAATGTTTGTTTTCGGTCCAAAGAAAGAAAGCTGCTGCTGGGAAGGACAACATGACCTGTACGGGAACTGCTAAGAAATATTATCTCTGCAACACCAAAGTGAGTCACACACTTCCAGTTCATTTTTGTCTCACACCTTTATTAAAACAAACACGGTGGATTTGACTGGCTGACTGAACAGGATGGCTGTCATGGAGCTGGGTGGAGTTCCCAACAGTGTACTCTCAGAAACCACCTCTGCACAAATAAAGGCTTAACAAGAATTTATTTGTATAGCATACCGTAAAACCACATATTAACAAGTGTGAAACAAACCTCTTTAAATGGTCTGTGTTGTGTCTCTTCTCTGCAGGAATGTCCTCCCACTGGGAGGAGCTTCAGAGAGGAGCAATGTTGGTCCTTTAACTCACAACGTTATAATGGGAGGAACTATCAGTGGAAACCTCTATATCCCGGTAATAACACCAAGAAAAAACCTTGACAGCCTCTCTTTAAATAGTGCAGTGATGAGGGAATTCTTCTCTATGACCTGCTAGTCTTCAACACAACCAGAAACCAAAGTAACAAACTTTGTATATCTTCTGATAAAGTGGTTTTAACTGCATATAAAAGATGGACTTGGCCTCTTTGATTTTGATGTGCTGATAGTGGATGACCAGGTCAAGTGCTAAGGCATTAGTCAATGCTATCGTTGTTAGTGCATTTATAGACTGCTTGGGAGCGTCACACAGACACTGGCCAATTAGTGCTACGAAGCATTTTAATGAACAAAATCACAGAATTTCTTAAGTGAAACTGCAGCACATCTGAAAATTCATCACACCAGCCATGAAAATGCTCCTGAAAGAGCGGTCAAGAGTTCCAACTCTGATCAGTTACTGTAGCTGAGGTGGGACCAGCAGACACTGAAAAAGACGTGACATTACCGCAGTTGGCATCCTGGTGTTTTGAACCTGGATGTGATTTAGGGGTGGAGCATACTGAAACTTAGAATGACCAAGATTTATAAAATGGACTTGATGTTTTATTCATACGACCTGAAATGAGTGACTGAGCCCATAAACTTAGCGGGAAAGTGTTTACAGAAACACCAGCAAAGGGCCGTTTTCCTAAAGACTCCTATAGGACCAGTAGTGTTTTTGCAACTTGAGCTATCGCCCTCTGGTGGTGTTTAAAAATAATGCACATTTGAGATGCCTTCGCATTTCCTTCAAAAAAGCTACTTTTATTATGGCCTTGTAGGATCTAACAGGCACGGCCTAATTAATTGGAACAGAGGGTAACGCGATAGACAGTCTCAGACTTACTACAGCAGGACTGAGGCAGGCTTGGGAAGTAGAAGCAAAATTAACAAGAATGAAAACAGTTTGAGATGTTTCAAAATAAAACAGGAAACGTGAGAACTTGAAACCAGGATATGAACAGTATGATGGCAGATAAATTCATGACTAATTGTTGAGGACTAGTTAAAGAATCCGATTTGCGTTTTTTATTATTATTGATTAATGGAAATCAAACCTGAGAAAAAAGGAGTAAAAGTATTACTTAGATTCATCAGGTTACAAAACCAGTGAGAGTTGATGTTGCTTTGAGTCCTCATAATGAAACTATAATTGAAATAATTGTATATTATTTATATACATCATACTGGTATATACCAGCATATATTTGTACCACTATGATGCAGTGTGAGTACAGTAGTAAAGAAATGAACAGTTGTGGCTAAAGAATAATTGTATAACATTGCCGGAAGTTATTAGGAATATGCAGTATGCAGTCTGACCTTGCGAATTTAAGTGGGTATAAAACAGTGAAAAACATCTACCATTTGTCTCCAGATGACTACGTTCATATCTCCAGCAATCCCTGTGACCTCCACTGCACCACGACCGACGGCCAGAGGCAGCTGATGGTGATGGCACGAGACGGCACGTCTTGCAAGTACAGCAGCTACCGCGGCGTCTGCGTGGACGGTAAGTGTGAGGTGAGTCCAGCTTCTTATTTATTTGGCATCACTAAATGCTAATGTCTCCCAATCAAATTTAACACAACATTATTTGTATTTATTGCCGAGCCACACTGCAGGATGTGGCATCACGTCAGTTGTTGGTTTCTGCACTCTATAATGAACATTACACCAAGAGAGTACTGGGTTCAAATCCATCATCTGGAGGATGCGGAGGTCACATATTCCTTGGTGTTTATGTCGGTTCTCTCTGCGTCCTCTGGCCTCCTCCCATAGTCCAAAAGCATGTAATTGGTGGGATTAGGTTAAATTGCCAGGGTGTACTTTGCCTCTCACTCTATGACAGCGTGGATAGTTCCTAGCACCCTTGTGACCCTGCACTGGATAAGTGGAAGAGAACAGGGCGGAAATTAGCTTTACAGACCGAAACTGTATTTTGTTTCAGACTGTAAATGTGTTAATCACATAGCCAAAGTTAGGTATGTTAAGATCTGTGGGGATTTGGAGCCAGCCTCAAGCGGACACTTCAGGAAGCACAGGTTTTACATTGCTTTGAAACATTGTTTAGATGCAGTACAATAAAGATACAGACACCTTCAATGCAGCATGAGGAACTATGGTTTTTTTTCTCATTAAGGTTGAGACAATAATTGGGAAATCCCCAAGAGTTACAATGTGTAGATAAAACAAAACATGAAGAAGCAATGAAGAAGCTAAATCTTTCAGTAGTACCATTTTTACACATGATACTTTTGTGCACAGTAAATTCTTCTGGATAACCTTCCCAAAACAATTGTGGCAAGCGAGCTAATTATTATCACATGTTTAGTACGATTCTTTGTCTTCTGTACTCCCACATCTTGCCTTGCTGCTCAGCCAATTGGATGTGATGGGGTACTGTTCTCCTCCAACACTTTGGATAAGTGTGGTGTCTGTCAGGGTGACGGCAGCAGCTGCAGCCGAGTCACTGGAAACTTCCGTCGAGGACCCTCGACTCTGGGTAAACCTCGCAGTTCAGTTACCTAATGCATATTCAAAAACTATTATTACAGTGTAGCATGGCCTAATATAACTAGGACAGGACCAGACACTGAATTAAAAACTGACCGATCTGTCATTACTGTTAAATAAACAAAGAGCATGCCATGTTGCTGATGACTTTCTCTTTGCTGTCATGCAGGTTACTCTTTTATAACTCAAATCCCTGAAGGCTCCTGGGACATACAGATCATCGAGAGGAAGAAATTGGCTGATGTTCTCGGTATATACCCCCCCCACGCACACACACAAATATTATTGCAGTGTGTAAAAAGAAAGCAAAGAACTGTTTTAAAGTTCTCTTAATTCTGCTTCTCCCCCTCCTAAAGCTGTGACTGATCAGGCAGGAAACTTCTTCTTTAACGGTGACTACAAGGTGGACAGTCCGCAGAATTTCCATGCAGCAGGCACCGTCTTTAAATACCGCCGACCTATGGACGTGTATGAGACTGGTATCGAGTACATTGTTGCCAAAGGCCCCATTGACCAACCCATCAATATTCTGGTACACATTACCCTTTCCTCCTTTACTCTTGAATTCCATGATTTAAGTCTTGTTGTTTATAGCTTGTGGAAACCACGCTGCTGCCATGGTGCAAAGTTAAAGTACTGTGGCTTCATCCATAAAAAACCAACATGAAATCGATGCTTTCGCCTTGGAAAGTGCAGATGTGCACAGACAACACCTATGAATTTCAAACGTGTGCACAAAAAGAACTATGAATTTTCATTGTGAGCATTTATTGTGTTGGTTCAATCGGTGACCAGTTAGCAATTTTAAGATGAAAAATTTTGAATATGCAAGAGCATATGAGAGCCCAAACCTCTCTAAAGGAAACATTGCAACACGGCTTGGGTTCGTCAAGTCTCTTATGAATGAACCACAATACTTCTGGAACAATTTGGAGGCCAAATGGAGAAGTTTGGCCATACTGCAACGAGCCACATTTGAAGAAAAGCATATACGGCATACCAGAACAAACACCTCATGCCAACTGTAAGCATGGTGGTGGAGGGGTCATAATTTGGGATTTGTGGCCTCAGGACCTGGGCATCTTGCATTGTTGCCCATGAACTTGCCCATGACAGCCAGAAATGAGGCCTTCAGTCCGACAGCTAAAGCCAAAACTAGGTCATGCAGCATAACAATGATCTCATGTACAGCACCAAGTCTACAACAGAACGGCTGAAAAAGAAAAGAATCAATGTTTCGCAATGGCCCAGTACAGACCTCGTGTCTTTGACGGGACCTTAAGAGAGCTGAGCATAGACAATCACACACAAAACATAATGAATCAATGTTGTTGTGGTGGAGGTGTGGTCTGCAGTTCTGCTGCACAGGAGTCGTGGTGCAGTGGGTTCAGGGGCTGTCAGGAGGCTGGCAGAGCAGCTTGGGTTGATCAGCTTCTTTTATTGGGAGGTCGCTGGGACCGAGGAGATAGCAATGCAGAGAGATGCTGGACAGCCGAAAAGCTGCACAAACAGTCGGATCAAACTGAAAACATGTGAAATCTTTCTTGTTCATATGACTGTATATACTGACTTCACATATCACAAATTCTCATTTTTAATCCCCATTAAAAATCGTTACACAATATTTCACAAAAGCCTTTATATGATAGAAATGTAGGAATATTTGCTGTAATGGCCTGTTTTTATTAGCTAGCTATGGGCTAAAGGTCCCGCTGATTCAGACTGACGGCATGTTTTTTTTTCACCGTAGCAGGGGAGACTGCCAACACATTCATCCTTGAGGCAACAGTTATATAAAAAAATTTAATTAAACCAAACATTTTCTGTCTGAATGTTTGAGTCTATCTCTGAGACCACCTTGAGTTGGTCTAATTATAGTTTTTGTTTTGTGACTCCATAAACATCTTCGATTTACTCTCCTCATCTGACAGGTGTGGAACCAAAATGGCCGCACACCTTACATCACCTACGAATACACAGTCCTCCGAGACTCCCTGCCACCCGTTCCTCCTCCTCCGGTCTACACCGGGTCAGACACCTCAGCCGGAGAGGTGTCTGTAGAAGTAAGTGGTCTACTGACCCCCAATGGCAGCATCTGTGACCAGGTGGCTCCTGGGGGCCAGGTGGAGACAGAAGGTACAGATGGGCAGAAGGGCAAAGAGACCAACGAGGTGTATGAGGAGACAGCAGCCATCGACTGTGAAGATGGAGTAGCTGCCCCAAAGTTTACAGGTAGAGATTATGTGACAAGTTCTCTATAAACTATTACACTAATACATAAAATTTACATGCACATTTTTAGAGAAAAAATTCCTTTAC
Organism: Copadichromis virginalis; assembly: GCF_057382275.1. NCBI lineage: Eukaryota > Metazoa > Chordata > Actinopteri > Cichliformes > Cichlidae > Copadichromis > Copadichromis virginalis. The sequence continues at coordinate 35,786,929 of NC_140629.1, forward strand.
CTTTATACCTCCTGGAAGTGTAGCTCAGGGCATATAAAGCAATATAAAAAATAAGTTCTGATATAAGATGACTGTAAGACAGATGATGGATCCTAAGCCAGGTAGCACCACCCTCCATCTTACTGCCTTATTCTGGATGTGTGTAAGATGGCCCTTTGCAACTCTGTATTATTCATGATGCGGCTAGATAAAAACAATCAGCAGCAGATGAAAAATTCAGAGTTTTGTGGCGTTTTCTTCTTTTAAGAAAGGCAGCATCACAAACATGAGCAGTAATGGCACTTCCTGAGGGCTCTCAGCTCATTCAGCTGACTGCTGAGGCCATTACACCACTGCTTCAGGGAGAGGCGGCGGTGGTGAAAGGCTCGCCGTACACTTTTTACTCCAGTCGACATCATACTACGGACAAGATGCTGCGCTCCGACTGAAACCGCTCGTTCGTGTTTTCACTCTCTGTTTTTACTCACTGAGTTTTTACTCACTTTCTCTACATGTTAAAAGATTCTGCTTTAGTAAATAAAAGAAATCTGCCGGCACAGCTCTCTGTAACTAGTAACAAGGTAAAGCACAGACATACATGGTGGCCATGGTTCAGGTCTTTATCATTAGGAAAAGCCATAAAAGTAAAAAAAAAAAAAAAAAAAACCTACAAAAATAAATAGAAAAATAGAGTTTAAAGTCCAAAGAGCATGTCCTCTCTCACATTTTCCAAAGCAATCCACTGGACTGGTTTAGAGGTTTTCTGGTCCCAATTTTGGCCCCCTGGACTTGTGTTTGACACTCTTACACGTTTTCAGCCTTGTTCTTTCCATGCAGAGATTTCTCCAGATTCCAGAAAATCACAGGTTTTGTTGGTGATTTTAGTGTTTCCTGTTTTTTTTTTTTAAAATATACTTTTATGAAATCCTTTATTCAGATAACTTGTAATGACTTCCATCACAAGCAGAGCTGAATTTGTTGACTTTGTGTGAAGGTAACAGCAGCCAAATAGACAGCACTGCCAAACCTGTTACTGATGGTGCGGGCCTGGATACACCACCCGATTCCCCAAACCTCATCTGGAGGGTCCTGATGGACGGCCGAATTGGTGCAGATGAGTTACTTATCAACATTTCGACCAACCAGCTGCTGACCGAGGGAGACAGTTTGTTCTCTTCTGAGGTGGGACCAGCAGAAGTGGGTCTGAGCAGCCTGGAGCGAGATGATCTAAACGATACACTCGAGTTTACTCTGGGCCAGAAACGCAACGACAGCGGAGACAGCCAGAACAGGACGGTGCCGAGCGGCGGGAGGACTTCCAACCGCTCCAACAGAACCAGGTAATGTAAAAAGAGCATAAGGGACATCAGCATCGCATATGAGTTTTAAGATGATGCAGAGCAGAAGCCCGTTGTTCACAGGTTCAGGTTTGGGCTCACATAAAGACATTTCATCTCAAATCGGATGAAGTCTGGACTGAAAGTGTTCAGACTGTTCACACACTGTCAAACCTCTGGACTTGATTCTGGCTGCAGGCTAAAGAGAAGCAGGCTGAGAGAAATGGGCGCTTTTAAAGAGATGTCCAGGCAGAGACACAGAGTGTCACATTGAGACAAGACTGACGGCAAGAAAAGGTTCAAAGTGAGAGTGCTAGTGGAACAGACAGCTTTGCCAAAATAACAGGTAGTCAGTGTAACGCAGGTAGAAAGACAGACGTACACTTAGACAGGTAATCAGGCGCATGTGCATGTAGCTAGGCAGTTAGATGAGACAATATACACAATGTACACTGTACTGGTTGCAAGAAAAAACAGCCATGTTAACTGACAAGCAGCAAAGCAGGAAGACGCATAGATAAACAGTGCAGGCAGTAAATCAGTCAGACAGGTAGACCAATTGGCAGAAAAGCAGGTGGACCAGTACTGTACAAGGAAGCAATGCAGACAGACAAGTAGATATACGGTCAGTACAGCAGTCAGGCAGATATATGCTGCAGGACAGGCCGACAGGTAGACTTGGCAGGTTTTGCATTCGTCATATTTATAATTCATGTTGGCTTCACCCGTTCTGCAGCCAGCAGCTATAAAACATACAGCGACACGCCCTTTCCTCAGGGAGACAGAGACAGGAGAGGAAACGAGCGGAGCAGAGCAACACAGAGGGGAGGAAGGTGGAGGAGGTGGGAAATGCAGCCGTGCTTAGAAACAAATAATTCAAGGTATTTGCAAGAAAAGTGAGAAATATGATGCAGAGGGGAACGTGTTCCGCTGTCAGGCTGCCATCACTTCTGGTGAGAAAATAATGGACAGCATTTGGTCTGGCTTACATGGAGGGATGCCGGTGAGGTATAACTCAACGTGTCTCCAATTTTCAGATAAATGTCTGGGAACGACTGTTATGACAGGAATGTGTGCATGACTTTTATGTGATGTGGTGAAAAAACAAAGTGCGTCTGCCAGGATGCGGGCTGTGAATCAGCTGTCATGCTGTGCTTGTCTGAGGCCTGGGAGACAGCCTGCCTCTGTGTGGGTGTTTGTGTGTTTACTCCTGGGTATTCTTAAAAGTCCCGAAAAGGATATTTCATTCAAATTACCCGGTTTGAAGACGTGCTCTTAAAATGTTGCCCTGAAAACTTGATATCTGCAGGTTGAGGATTCATAGGAACTGCATCTGCATAGCATGCTGCAGTTGCATACTCAAACACACACAACTGACCTGTGTCCTTTGTGCGTGACAGGGGGAATCAGCGGCTCTACCAGAAGAACCTGAAGCTGAGTCCTGCTGACTTGTACCGCTGGAAACTTTCATCACAGGAGCCGTGCAGCATGACCTGCTCCATAGGTATGCAAACACTCAAAGCACACATAAAACATCCATGAGAACATCCATGTTCAGTGAGAGTGTGATATCAGTTAAGATCCCAGACCTGACAGGTCCCTGTAACACCTTTGACTCTTGAAACCTGACAGAGCTTGTGTGGTGCAGCAACTTTCTGTGCATTTGCTGTGCAGCGAAGTGATTGTTCCTTTCCATATAATTTGTAATTTTCCCATTGTCTATGTAAGACATGCAATGCATTCTGTTTCTGTTTAAAATGAAGATAGATTTAACAAGTTATTATTAACGTAATTTATGCCAGGGCACAAATTCAAGCTCCACTCCAATTCCTGCAAATTTGGTGATCTCTGTGTCGGCCCACGTGAGCTGATAGCTGTACTGTCTATGCATCCAGTTTGAACATATACCAGTTTTAGCCAGTCCACAGGAGCTGCACATGTGCAAGATGGTTTGCATTGCAACCCACCTCCTCTCCCGCTCTTACTTTTATGTTTCATGTTTTTTCTCTGTTTTTTAATGAACAAATGTTATGAATGAATAAGTGTCTCCAATTCTGGAAAGCAGCACAGCAACTTTACCTGTAAAAACCGCGAACGGGCGAAAGCATCTCAGATAGCATGCAGTATAGAGATTTTTAGCAGACAGCTAACACCTAAGCCATCAGTTTAGGATAAGCTGATCTACTGAGATTCCTGCTGAGCTTGACTTCATCTGAACTAGTGGTCACTTTGATTTCCACTGGACTTTTTTTTCAATATAGGTACAGCTTCAAGACAAAACAGGAATTGCACTAATATACAGAAATCCAATGCACTTAGAAAGGACTTTGATACTCTGTGTGCACTGTGCTTTTTTTCCCCCTTGTATATAAAATGTGTTGCATAAATCAGTTTACTCTGCCTACAATCCAGGAGTCTCCAGGTCCTTTGTCACATGTGTTCGTTACGATGGCGTGGAAGTACACGATATGTATTGCGATGCTCTGACCAGACCAGAGCCAGTCCATGACTTCTGCATTGGCCGAGAATGTCAGCCCAGGTGCGATCCCCCGGAGGAACATAAACCTTTTAATAAACAGATCATTACTGTGGCTGCTTCTTTTCCTCTGATAATTATGGGCAAATCTTTCAGGTGGGAGGCGAGCAGTTGGAGCGAGTGCTCCAGGACCTGCGGGGAAGGTTTCCAGTTTCGTCAGGTGCGCTGCTGGAAGATGCTCTCGCCGGGTTTGGACAGCTCGGTCTACAGTGACCTCTGCACCATGGCTGACCTGGAGAGACCCGTGGAGAGAAGACCCTGCAAGAGCCCCGCGTGCGGCCCACAGTGGGAGGTGGCCGAGTGGATGGAGGTATGATAAACCAGGAATGTGAGCTTGTACTAATATACTAAAACAATCTGATTTACTTTTCTGTGTGTTGAGTAGATGTAGCTGAATAAATAGCACTACAAGCTTAAGAAAGACATGTACTTTTGAGGTGAACTGTCCCTTTAAAACATACAGAGTATCTTTACTTTGCATATTTTTTTGTTTGCTTGGATTTTTGCATTTGATTTCTGTGCAAACATTCCCCGGCACTCTGCAGGATTTGTTTTTTCTTGCAGTGCAGATGTCTCTGTCGTTCTCTTGTCAAGCTTTGAGGGCTGCAGCTGTGTGCTACAGTCTTGTGGTCAGATTGTGGTCACTGATGGATTCTCCAGAAACACTTAACAGACACCAAAAACCCTAAATGTGACTCTGTTAGATTGTTAGAGGTTGTATGACACAGAGAGAGAATGACAGAAATGTCGGGTACGCATGCTGATGTTTTTTTTTTCTTTGTGGATCAATGCAGACATGACCACAGTCATTCATTCATTCTTTTACATTACATACGAACAGTAAACGGTGCTGTTAGGAAAATGTAATAAACATGTTTTTGGGGTGGTTTTGTGCATTTTTGAGGAAAAAGCTTTAAAAGTGATGCCTAGGCCACCCATAAAAGTTCCTACTGATTCTGAAATAATTTTCTTCTGTCTTTTCAAGATATTTATTCAAAGCAAAGATAAACAATAAAGAATATAATGTAATTAATGCATTTCTACCAATCAACGTGCTTCATTTTCTTCATGACAACGACTCTTTCCTCATTGCAGTGTCCTGCTAAATGTGGCCGCAAAGCTCAGGTAACCCGCGATGTGCGCTGCTCTGATGAGACCAGACCATGTGACCCGTTGACCAAACCGCCGAACGTCAAAAACTGCACCGGTCCTCCCTGCGAACGCCACTGGACTGTGTCCGAGTGGGGACCCGTGAGTGTTTTTACTTTACACAAACCTGCGTGTCAGTGAACATGAGCGATGAGGAGTTAAAATCTTACCATATCTGCATATTTTATCTCTCGTCCCTGCTGGAATCTCAGACAGTGAAAAAAAGGAAAGACACTTAATTTATGTTTTAATGTTACAATCCGTGTCTAAGTTAAACGTTCTATTTCTTTTATTTTAAATTCTTTTTCCTGCGTCTAACATTCCTCCATCATTTTCATGGTTGTTGGAAAAACAGCTCGTCTGTCCCAGCCGTCTTTTAAGTGCCACGGTGTGAATTTATTGCTTTTATTGTGTTACGGACACGAGGTGTAGTTGCCGATGTTCCATTCAAAGTGAAAGTCTGGAAAATCGCAGGACTAATTTACAACCGCAGCCTCCGACTTGGAAAAACACAGAAAACTAAAGAGCTGTCACTTTGACACACAAAAATCACATTTCACAACTCAAGGCCAAAAAAGTTTATCTTTGTTTTCATAAATTTGCCAACTGAGAACAGATGTAACCAGATGTAACTTTTCATTTCTGATGTCTTCAGATTTACAAGTTTATTCTGTACTGGAAGGAAATTGGTTTGAAATTACGCCTGTCTCGTAAATGTAAATGACGTGGATAAAGCTATGCTGCTACAAAACTTGCTTATTGAGCTACACACGCCTGGTCTAAAAGTTTAATCGCAGCACGACCAACAAATATAGTTTTTAATAATAAACTCAGTGTGCGCAGCATAGTGAGGTTTTGCTGTTGTGTTGTTATTTAACATCTGCCTAAACACGGCCTCACATGCTGATCTTTTATTTTCCATGATGTGAGGTGACCTGAAATGACTTCACGCTGTGTGCGACAAAGCTTGGCTGCAGATAACTGTGATTAGAACTCAATTGCTCCCGCTTGATAATGACTCATCGGGCGTGACCTTTGTTTGTTGCAGTGCTCGGGGTCGTGCGGCCAGGGGAAGATGGTGCGTCATGTGTACTGTAAGGCTCCGGAGGGTCGCGTGGTTCCCGAGAACCAGTGCTCAGCAGAGAACAAGCCCTTAGCCATTCACCCCTGTGGAGACAGAGACTGCGCTCCGCACTGGCTGAGTCAAGACTGGGAGAGGGTGAGGCCCGGATACACACTGTCTGAATTAAGATGTTACTACGAGCAGACCTGACACACATTTTAAGTGATTTTTGTAATCACAGAAAAGCATGACACACGTGTTTGGGGGGACCTGGAGTTATAGCTCAGTGGGAGCCCATTTGATTGCACTTTAAGAGGTCTCTTGTTCAAATCCCAGTGCCTAGAGTTATGGAAGGGGAAAGAAATTTATGCTTTACAAGAGGATTCTAACTAGTTTATGAGTAAAGATCATGCAGCTGTTTCCTCTGGATGGATACTGACTAATCCCATGAAAACACTTAGATATAGTTCCTTTATAAACCTAAATGCATTTAAGGCTTTATTCTAATTCGCTCTAGTTTTAAACTTTTGCTAAAGAAATGTTACTACATTCTAAACCTACCAGTAACAGCCTTGATCTAAAGATCTGGTTTTAACATGTATTAGAGCATACAGTTCGGTGAGCATGCTAGGGTCTGCTTGGGTCTGAGTGACTTGGATATGTGCAGATGTTAGCTTGCCTGCACATTTTTTTTGTGATAGTTCATATTTGTCCACTGAGACACTATTTGTCAGTGCACATGCTATCCATCTGCCCTTCAGGTGGTTTTGAGCAGACTTGAGTGTACTCAGAGAGACTCCTCACCCGTGATGCCTGCATATGTCTGCAACAGATTATAATCCCTGCCTTATGCGTGCTGCATTTGCTTTCTGTTGGAAAATGTCAGACATGGGCAGTAGCTCAGTGGAAGAGTATTTGACTGCACATCACGAGGTCTCTGGTTCAATTCCGGATGCCCCCTGCGTTGTTCCTTTAAAAATATAGGAATGGATATGAACCTGTCACCTCTGCAGTAGCTTAGGGTTTTGGTCTCCCTGTTTGGAAACCTTGTTTACAGGCCATCTTATATTTCAATACTAACTCATTTGAAAAGCTGCATATGGAACTTTCTCATCATTACCTCTTGTAGAGCAGCCTGTAAGGGTTAGGTTTTAGTTTAGTTTTAGTTTGGATTAGGGTGACCAGGTCTGTCACCTTAATCAGATTTAATCAGACAACCTTAATCACACACTAAAGATGTCCAAAGACATGCAGTAGTGGCTATAGGTTAGTTGGGAACTCTAAATCGCCCATAGGTGTGAATGTGAATGCGAATGGTTATCTGTCTCTATGTGTTAGCCCTGCGGCAGACTGGCGACCTGTCCAGGGTGTACTGCGCCTCTCGCCTTAAGACAGCTGGAATAAGGTCCAACCTCCCCACGACCCTGAAAAGGATAAGCGGAAGAGAATGGATTGATATTTACATTAAGTGTATGTGTGAGTGCAGAAGGGAAGGCAGCCAGACAAGGTTATTGGTTTCCTGCCATTCAGGTGGATGTTACTTTGACATGTATCAGTCACATGTACCAACTCAGTTACAGACCACATTCAGGATATCAACAGAGGGTAATCATAAAGAAGACAGCAAATGTTGGGACATTTTTATCCAACACCCTAAACAGTCAGTGCTCACCCAAAGACTCTTTAATTGTTGTTCTCTGAAAGACTTTCCTCTCCTGTCACTGAATAGCTAAAGAATTGTTACAAGCATGGGATTTCTTAAAATAATGCAATCTAACAGCATTTAATATTTCACACAGTGGTAACAGTTCAAACAAAAAGGAAAGGAGCATGTTTGGAGATAGTGTTATCATTTTCATGAATATGCAGGGAAGATCTGTTAGGTTCTGAATATATTCACAGGGTGAACATTTCCTCTATAAAACAAAAGGCCCAACTTGCACTGCAACTTTTGCATTTTTCAGACTGTTTATTAACAAAAAACCCCAAGACAAATAAACTAAGGATATAATTTTTTATGAAATATTTGCAGAGCTTTATGAAGAAACTTTAAATGCACAAAGTCCCTTTTTAATGTTGACAATGCTACAAAGATTTTACCTTTAACTGCAGTGCAACACAACCTGTGGTCGTGGTGTGAAACGGAGGATCGTTCAATGCGTCGGCATCAGCGGAGGAAAGTTCCAGATCTTCGATGAGGAGGCATGTGTGGGGAACGAGAAGCCTGAAGAAGAGAACACCTGCTTCGAGAGGCCATGCTTCAAATGGTACACCACCCCCTGGTCTGAGGTGGGTCCACAGAAAGTCTTCGAGTGTGAAATAAACTCTCAAAATGAAGATAAATTAGGATAACAGCAAAACAGACGTGTTTAATGACTGTGTTTCTGGCTTCATGTGCCTTCAGTGCACCAAGACATGTGGCATCGGTGTGAGGATGAGGGACGTGAAGTGTTACCAGGGCAGGGAGCTGGTCCGAGGTTGTGACCCCCTCACCAAACCAGTGGCCAAACAGACCTGCACTCTGCAGCCGTGCCCCACTGAGCCTCCAGGTAACAACAAAGAGAATCTGCTACTTCCCTCCTAACCACTGTTCCTAATGAGTCTTGCAGGCGTTATAAGTGAACTGCCAGCTGCCTTTTTTTTACTCATGTCTGCCAGTTTTGGCAGAGGCAGTATTGAAGAAAGATAGACAGCTCAGAGTGGAGTATAATCTCCACAGCTGTTTGAAAGTTGCCTCCAGGACTAATTGTGAGTCTGACTGTTTCCCAGATGAGAGCTGTCAGGATCGGCCCTCCACCAACTGCCTGCTAGCTCTTAAGGTCAACCTGTGTAGCCACTGGTACTACAGCAAGGCCTGCTGCCACTCCTGCCGCGCTGTTCGACCTCCAGCCTCCTAGTCGAGGACGCCGCAGCCTCTCTCCACCCTGACTCTCAACTCCGGCATGAGGAAATACATTCAGCTGTACAGCAGTTACTGTGAATAATGAGGGAAAGATAAATGTCAGTCTGCCTTTTTTAAAAAGACGAAGTTCCTCAGATAACTTGGATTTAGATGGGTCAGTTTAAATGATCTCAAATGAAGTCCTGTCAGTTCCTGTTGATGTTACAACATCAGCTGCAGTGTTCTCACACAAAATTAGACAAAAGAAATGTGCACTTTGGGAGGCACTTTGAAATTAATGAGGACGAGTAAACAAACGTCTCTTTTTTCTGCTTCGATGCTACAAAAAGATTTTAGTTTCTTCTTGTTTTGAGAGGATTTCCGACACAATGCATGATCAAATATTAAATAGTTCCTTTCTGCTCTTTTCCAGTCAATATTTGTATTTTTAGATTCTACCAGAGTAGCTTTGCATGAGTAATATTTCAAAATAATCCTCACGTATCTTATAAAGACCCTTGTGGCAGCATCTCAGTAACAGCAGGTACAAACAGCAGGTGAGTGGAGCCTCTGTTCTCACAGTCAGAGCGTTGTGCCCTCTAAATTTGCTCCTGAGCTCACTCACTTTTTGACCCAGCCTCTAGTAGTGAACCAAGGAAGCGCCGTTTTTGGCTCATTTATCATTTATCAGCCCCTCGGGGAAAATAAAGCAGAGCATGCCTCTCCCTTATTATCATATTTCTTCTTATTTTCTTTATATTTAACCCTGCAGACCCTGTTGTACCAGTTGTTACTGAATATTTATGGGTCCATCATTTCAGTTCCTTTAGAAAATTTGCGCTAAACAACATGCGGAGTTGGAGACACAACGGAGTCAACAGTAAAGCGGTCTCACAAACCTCTATCACCAGTTAGCAGCATGCTCCTGTTATCGCTGCAAGGAAGAGCTCTATTAAATTATTTCTCAACTGAAGATATTGCATGAGTAGAATATTTAAAACAGATACTGTTTATGAAATATTATTTAAATGTGTTTCAGTTTTAGCGTCTGGTATGGCCAAACAGGAAGTAAAAAAATTAAATATATATAAATATATATATAGCTTATATTTCCATTCCGTCTCCTGCCTTTTGACGCCACACCGGCGTGCCTGCAGGATATGGAAGCATATTTATTAGTGATAGAACATTTTCATTTAGCGTGACGCTCCTGATGCCAGTCTATGGTTATTCATCAGGTCAACTGATACCAGCTCTGGTCTGTGTGCGCGACAGAGGAGGAGAGAGTTGATCCGAACACAGACAGAGAGATCCCTGAAACTTGAAGTATGGGTGAAATGTATTCAGAAGACGTGTACGTGTATGTCTAACTAATGTGTACTGTGTTTTTATATTGCCGATACCTCTTTGTACAAAACTAAATATGGAGTTTGTGTACTGTTGATAATAAACTGAAAACCTAATGGTACTGACATGTATTTCAATTAAATAACAGTTCAAACATTTCGCCTCTCTCATGTTTAACTTTTGCACTTTTTTGATATTTTTCTTTACAGGAATGGATACCACATTAGTTTTTGAGTTTTTAATTTGAGTAACAAACTGTAGAAAGAAATCTGTGGGAACATTTTAACACATAGTCACAACAAGACTTGTCTGACTTGAAGATTTCTTTTTCTTAAAACACAACTGGGACTGGCTACTTTTAGTTATTGTGCCAGTTCAGAGGATGGTAGTTTGTTGTTAGCCAATATCTCCAAAGCCTCAGTTAGACTGGGGCAATCGCACATCTTTAAGAAAGGTTAGTCTGTTGGTCCCGTAGTGTAGTGCTTTACACATTTACCTAACAAGTGCCTGTTAAAACTCAGGAGGAGACCCAAACTCCTGTTCACTAGCTGGGCCCACATCTTCATTTTAGGTTTGACAGCGTTCTAGTAGGTAAAAGTGAATGCTTTGACATGAATTGAGCTGCGCTTTGGGAAAGGCCGGAAGGGGACTGGCGATGGCTCTTGGGCCTGACAGATCCCCATGCACTAAATAGAAAGGAAGAAGTTAAAGAATTGAGAACAAGGAGGGAGGGACGGTGGGGCACGCAAACGAGAATGAACAGCTTGCAGAACTGGGGGAACCTATACAGATGACAACCGGAAGGAGTGTGTTTGGAGGTGTGATCCCGCTCCTGAAATTCCGATACATAATCTCCAATAAAATTGTGTCACGAAGGGCAACTGCCACAAAGAATAGTCTGCAAATCATCTTTTGTGAATACAGGAGCAGCCAAAATAATCTTCTTCATCTTAGGAAGAGTTAATATCTTTAGATGGCTATGACAGAAGACTTGAAACTGAAAAGAAAGGCTTTACTGGGCTTGTTTGCGTTACTATATCATAGCAAGATGTGAACTGGGAATGAATGAACTGCACTGTGGCACACGTCTCCTTGTCCTTGACTCCCACCTGTTTTTACTTGTTTACTTCATATCATGTTTGCATGCAGATTAAGCCTGCATTTAAATTCTATTTATTTAGTTATTTCTCTCAGATCGTTAAACACCACCACGACAGCTGTGCCTCACACATATATATCTAAACTCTCATTTAATGTAATAAGAATTATAATCAATCAGATTATCCTGTGTCTTAATGATGTGATACTGATAAATCTGTGAACTTACACATTAATATTCAAATATTATGGCACGGTTCTGGGTCAATTGACCCAGGGTTTGGAGTTTTCTTATACTTTGATATTCATTCATTCATTCATCGCTAGCGGTAAGCGGAAAGGAGGTGGGCTTGCTGTTTTAGTTAACAACCGGTGGTGTAACCCTGCCAACATAACAATCAAAGAAAGGATTTGTTGCCCGGACACTGAACTGTGTGCTGTTGGACTCAGGCCGTATTATTTACCCAGGGAATTCTCTCACGTCATCTTGGTGGCTGTTTATGTACCCCCCTCTGCTAACCCCACAGCTGCATGTGACACTATCCACTCTGCCATAGCTCGGCTACAGACTCAGCACCCGAGTGCCTTTATTGTGATCTCGGGTGACTTCAACCATGTATCACTGGACAATACACTACCAACATTCAAACAATATGTGGACTGTCCCACCAGGGGAGAGAAAACTTTAGACTTACTGTATGCTAACGTCAAGGATGCATACAGCTCCTCCTCCCTCCCCCCACTTGGTAGGTCAGATCATAACCTGATTCACCTCACCCCCCGCTATGTGCCAATTGTGAGGAGGGAACCTGTGACCACCAGGACTGTCAGGAGGTGGTCAGAGGAGGCAATAGCGGAACTACAGGGCTGTTTCGAGGTGACCGACTGGGAAACACTCTGTGAGCCTCACGCCGAGGACATCAATGGGCTTACTGAGTGTATCACAGACTACATAACTTTCTGCACCGACTCCATTGTTCCAGCTCAGACTGTTCATTGTTACCCAAATAACAAGCCGTGGGTGACTAAGGACATCAAAGCCCTCCTCAACAACAAGAAGAGGGCTTTCAGAGGGGGCAACAAAGAGGAGGTGAGGAAGATCCAGGTGTTACTAAAGGACAAGATCAGAGAGGCTAAGGACAATTACAGGAGGAAGCTGGAGTGGAAACTCCAGCAGAACAGCATGAGAGAGGTGTGGAGGGGCATGAAGACCATCACTGGATTCAGGCCAACCAACAGCAGGGGAGCTGAGGGAGGTGAGAATAGAGCCAATGAGTTGAATCTGTTTTTCAATAGATTCGACACCACAGTGTCTGCTCCCACCCCCACAACCTCACCTGTAGTCAGCCTGGAATCCAGAGCCACACCACTGTGCCAGCCTCTCCCTTCACATGTTGCCTCCTGTGAGATTCCTGACACCCCTCCCCCACCCATCACCTTCACTCAATACCAGGTTGAGATGCAAATGAGGAGACTTCACTCAGGCAAGTCTGCTGGACCAGACGGAGTGAGTCCCCTTGTCCTCAAGACCTGTGCCCCCCAGCTGTGTGGAGTCTTTCATAAACTGTTTATGCTGAGTCTGAGTCTGCAGAGGGTCCCGGTGATGTGGAAGACATCATGCCTCGTCCCTGTACCAAAGACGCCTCGTCCCAGTGGCCCCCAGGATTACAGGCCCGTGGCATTGACCTCCCACATCATGAAGACCCTGGAAAGGCTCATCCTGGACCAGCTGCGACCCATAGTAAGACCACACCTGGATCCCCTTCAGTTCGCTTATCAGCCTCGTCTCGGAACAGAGGACGCCATCATCTACCTGCTCAATCGTGTCTACACCCATCTGGACCAGCCGGCGAGCACTGTGAGGGTCATGTTTTTTGACTTTTCCAGTGCTTTCAACACCATCAGGCCGACCCTCCTGGGTGATAAGTTAGCAGCGATGCAGGTGGATGCTTCTCTGGTGTCCTGGATTGTTGATTACCTGACAGGAAGACCACAATATGTACGTCTCCCACAGTGTGTGTCTGACAAGGTGATCAGCAACACAGGGGCACCACAGGGGACTGTCCTCTCCCCCTTCCTCTTCACCCTCTACACCACAGACTTCAGCCACTGCACAGAGACCTGCCATCTTCAGAAGTTTCCTGATGACTCTGCGGTGGTTGGATGCATCAGCAGGGATGATGAGACAGAGTACCGGGCTGTGGTCGACTCCTTTGTCACGTGGTGTGAGCAGAATCATCTGCAGCTCAACGTGGCAAAGACCAAGGAACTGATCGTGGACTTCAGGAAGACCAGGAAACACTTGACCCCTGTTTCAATTCAGGGGGTCAGTGTTGACATTGTGGAGGACTATAAATACCTTGGAGTACACATTGACAATAAACTGGACTGGGCTAAAAACACCACAGCACTTTACAGGAAGGGCCAGAGTCGTCTCTATTTTTTGAGGCGACTGAGGTCCTTCAACATCTGCCAGAAAATGCTCAGGATTTTCTATGAGTCTGTTGTGGCCAGTGCGATCCTCTATGCTGTTGCATGCTGGGGGAGCAGGCTGAGGGTCGCAGATGCCAACAGACTTAATAAACTAATCCGTAAGGCCAGCAATGTTGTGGGGATGGAGCTGGACTCCCTCAAGGTGGTGTCGGAGAGGCGGATGCTGTCCAAGATAAAGACAATGTTGGATAACACCTCCCACCCACTCCATGACATGCTGGTCAGTCACAGGAGCTCGTTCAGTGAGAGACTGAGATTACCGAAAAGCACCACTGAACGACACAGGAAATCATTCCTGCCTGTGGCCATCTCCCTGTACAACGCATCCACTTAACACACTGTTTGCTGCTACAACTACACATGTTTCTTTTCCAACTATTTATTTATGAGTGACTTATGTATGTATGTATGTATATATATGTATATATTGTACTATTCTTAGTTAGTGTATTGTCTGTCTTGTCTTAATGTTGGTTTAAAATGGAGCACTGTAACAAAAAATAATTTCCCCCAGGGATCAATAAAGTATTCTGATTCTGATTCTGATTGTTTATGTTTAAGTCTCATTTACTTATATTTACGCAGCTAATTCTCCAGGTGTTTCCACTTCCCCTGATCACCTCCTGTGTGTATTTAAGTCCTATGTCTTCCTTTGTCCAGTGTCAGGTTGTGTGTTGAGTTCTCGTCATGTTTCCAAGTTTCCAGGTCACGTGAACTCACTCATCTTATTAAGATGATATCCACCTTGACTGCTTAGCCTGATTGTTAGGTTAAGTGAATCCAGATATCCTGGGTATGTGAACTTGCTTCGTAGTACAGGGACCAGGTCTATAGGCCACTCCACTGTAGCGGCTGAGGGTTATTATCTCAAATACTTATGGATTTGACAGCAGGTGTCAAAGATATGTGTCAAGGCTGTGCAGTATAGACGACCCAAATACAGTATGCTGTCAAAATAAAAACAGAGGCCATGATCTTTGGTCTACTTAGCAAAATGCTAAAGATCCAAACCATAAACTAAAGTTCAGCTATACGAAGGAGCAAATGAGAGAAAACCACATGCAGTAAGCAAAAATGAGCCGTCTATCAGATGCCTTATCACAAAGGAAAAGGGAAAACAGGGCTACATTTACACTGAGAGCTGATTGGGACGTGACAGAAGAACAAAGAGACAAAGATGAAAAGAAATGAGCATAGGTGAAGACAATCAGGGCAGAATGTAAAATTAATGTAAGACACGAAAGAAAACTAACCTTAAAAAATAAAACAGGAAGTAAAAAGTAAGGAAGTAAACAGCTAAGCCTGAGCATGAAGATGAGACAAAGAGAGGCATAAACAGGGAGACTGTCATAACAAAATCAACACAGAGACCACAGAAATAAGATAATATCACACAACCCAAACATCTTGTAAAAAAATAACAACAAAGGCAAACAGGAACCACAAGCTCAACAACTTCAAGAATAAGAAATGCAAACACTAAAACAGCACAGAAATCTGGGACCAAGGGCTCAAAGCAAACTGCAATTTAAATGACATGAAAGTGTAAGAGTTTCATTTGTAGCAGACGGAGCGGCATATTCTAATTTAGTCTAGTTCAGAGTCCTAAAACTGAGTCTATGGTCTGTAATTTAGCTGGGCTAATATACTGTAACTATAATATGTGAGTAAGTGTAGTTATTTTTTTCATACAGAGTAACGTAAAGTGTGAAAGTGGTGCTGAGGACGTTGTGTTTATTCTTCTCCAAGACCCCCTCTCCTCTCTGAAGCTGTTTTGGATGTAGACAAGTCAATGAAATAATGCACATTTTGCTTTGGTCCTTTTCTGGAGGGAATTACACCAACACCCCAAAGTTTTGCATCATTTTATTAACACAGTAAATGAACTTGACACACAGAGCGGCTACAGTAAACAAAGGTTTGGCTGCAGAGGTGACTGACGCCTCCTGCTGGCCAGTTTGACAGACCCAAACGCCTCATCTGCTGCACTGACAGGATAATTGAAACACATCAAGCAGACAAAAAACCAAAGCAACAGTTTCAATCTTTTCTAAAAAATAAAAAAAAATAAAAAAAAATGAAGAACTGCTGTGGATAAAAACTCTGCAGTCATCACAGTGAGCAACCTGCAGCTGTATCTCGGAAAACACCTTAAGTGGCACAAATATGTTCTCTTACCCTGAATAGTGTCATTCCTCAATGAGCAGAAGCAATCCATGACCCAAACTCACACAGATCAGAAGGAGCTGTGAGGACAGTGCTTTACTTAGGACGACCAAATAAAAATATAACCTTTCTTGACATCTTTTCTAAGCATGTTCAGCTTTCTGGAGGCTGCATGGAGAAATCATGGGATGACCATATGATACATAATGTATGGAACATGGTTTTTCTGTGGACATTAAACTTAGAGATAATAATCCATGTATGAGGTAATGAAAGATGTGTAGATGCTGCACATATATGTTCATTTATTTTTTGATGCAGTGAATTGAAGGACTAAAAGCACCTCACACAAACAAAGTGAAACAGCGAGCAGAGGAGAGAAACAAACCAAATGCACTGACTAAAGATGGTGGCTTCAGCACCAGCTGGCACAGACCACACTATGAAAAGGGGGCAGGAGTTGGATGATGTGCCTCTCTGTTCTTGTCTTCATGGCTGTGATTCTACCATCCATCCGGCTTGAAGCTTGTTAGAAAAGTGAAGGATCATTTGCTAATGTTTACCAAAAACTGAACAGATCTACTGTGCAGTCAGTTTAGCTGTGTCAGTGTACAAACAGCCAGTTTTAAGTTTTTTTATTGCAGTAATGCTGCACTAAACTAAGTAAACCTGCATATTTCTTAATGGCCATCATGTAGCAACTGCTCTGGTTGTGAAGAACAGTGCTTTCCTGAATTGATAGCTTCTATTACTAGTTTCAAGCCGTTATTTATTTGATATAATATGAGGTTTATTTTAAATCATGGTCTCGTTCAGAGTGAATTGTGAAGCAGTGTATGATTGAGGGCATGGCTGGTAAGTTCCGGTTGTATAACTGTGTGGTCTGTTCTTGCTCTTGGTTAGATTTACCTTCTTGCTCAAAAAAGGTGGCCAAAAAATATCAGACTCCAGCAATGCAGCTGGAGATATACATATAGGCATATACAGTCTCATAAGTTTTCATCATATAGTAAAAGTCTTCTGCTGAAAGATTTCCAAATATATGTTTCAGATCACAGCACTGCAGGTTGTGCACTGTTTGACAGACAGGCAAATACACCCAGTCTCTCTGTGAGCCTATGAGAACAAACCTTTTTGATTAGCAGCGTACTATTTTATCATACATGTTGCTAGAGTGAAAGTTTGCTCGAAACAAAGTTTCCGATCCGATAAATGTGTCAGCATCTGTGTTGTTTTGTGAAAGAAGAAGAAATGAGTCCAGGAGCTGTAGAGTTGTTTCTCTCTATGGATGTAAAATTTGTAAAATATAATTAGGATCTACTGCTCTGTCATCAAGAATATTTGACATATATCTGTATCTTTTCCCCTTAAATACTGAATGTACAATTCATTCCTTCTCTTTTAGGTATTAAATACTTAATATCTAAGTTGGAGAACAGCGTTTATCTACAGCATGATGTCTTAACAGGATATAAATGTTGTCCCTCATAATTCACAGTCACTGGATCACTGAATGCTCCAGAAAAGCCCTTTAAAATAATGTTAGTTTTCTCTGTTAATACTGAAACAGTCACATACTGACATATCACAGCCTGGCTCTCCAGCCTCTGATGTCGGAAGGCAAACAAAAAACTAACAACCCCGTGTTGACCCTGTGTGACAGCTACACCAATGAACACAAATATGAGTCAACCAGAATCTGTATGAGAAATTATTTGAGCTTTTATGCAGTTTTACGTATCGTTTTCTTCTTCTTCTTTCAGCTGCTCCCTTTAGGAGTCACCACAGCAGCTCATCTGCCTCTATCATCACCATATCCCAGCATCCTCTTCTGTCACACACACCCTCTGCATGTCCTCCTTCACTACATCCAGGAATTTTCTGTGGTCATCCTCTTCTCCTCCTCTGCACATTCTGTTTTTTTAAATTCTGTCTCTTTATACAAGGTGTGATCAATCTAGCCAGTCTCCCATTCATAATCACCTCCTCAGGCACGTCCGAATAGCTGCGATTTTTAGACCATGTCACGGAAATCTCATTTTGGGTATTTACACTGTGACCTTAAACTTTGGCAGAGGTCAAACATCTTTTGTTTAAAACCGACCCAAATTTCACAAGAAGGCGATCAGCACTTGGTGATGACCAAGAAGCTGCTCAAAGGCAGAATTGCTCAGTTTATTAATCACGAGTTCATGAATTCAACATGGGGAGTCTGAGGGAGACCAGTCAGAGGGTCTGTGGTGTGGTTTTATGTGCCGTGATGTGTCCGCTCAGAGTGCAGAGTGCATTGAAAACTCCACAGCAACACGATCATTCACCAAATTTGCCTCACTGGAATTTTTACCACCAAAATAAAATGAACTCTTAAGATCAACATTTTCGCACAGTGAAGGAGATCCAGCATACACTGCATGAAAAACAATAGAAGCCAGGATGAAACCAGTCCACAGGTGCACAAGGAGATACACTTGAATATGAGCCCAAATCAAAACTGGGTAGACTTTTTGATTTTTATGAAACTGCGCTGTTCTGATTACAGCTTGTAAAAGCATGTCTTTTGTTTCTGATTTTCAGTGCTCAATCTCAACTCTGTGTGACGCATATGTTTTTGTTAAAAATTACATTTTTTTTGAACACATGGCCTCTTATGGCATGAATCTATTTAATCGCTGCGTGAAAACTTTTCCGTGCGCTTGGTCTCAACACCCAATCACTCTTTCAAAGGAAGAGACCGTGTCTGTGCAGTTATGAGCTTTTACCTGAAGTTAAACTAAGTGTGTAAGAGTTGAAAAACAGCTTACATACAAATAAATACTCTCTGTTGAAAAGATTATTTCCTCAGTCATTGGATTTAACAGACCAATAGCTGGGGACTATTTTCAGTGACAGATTAATCTACATTTGGTGCTTCAGTGGTTTTTTGTGACAGCGGGACAGTGTGTGCGGGGCTAGGCCTATGTATGCTACAATGTTTGCATTCATGCTAATGAAAGAACAAGTCACCGAGGTCAACAGTGAGATATCTAACTATTTTAGGAACAACAGTGGAGCTCTGTGGGACAGAGAGAGCAGGCTTTGATACACTCACATAATACTTGCTGGTTTTGGTCTGACATTAGCTTTAATATCCACACAACCAGACTTATCTTACCTCCTCTGTTCGCACTGGTGTGGTGCATTTAAACAAATGAAATCTGTGTTGATTTTTGTCGATTCTTGTTTATCCTTTGACAGCAGATATGTTAAGTAGCTACTTACCTAGCTATTCAGCAAATAAAAGGAGCAGTTTATGAAATTAGTCCCTTCGTGTGTTTCGATGATGCATTTAGCATTGCAGAATTTCCATCATCGCTGCCCTGACGTTTGGTCTAAAAGCCATTTATCAGTTTAACACTGACAGCAAAGTGCTGAAATAATTGAATGTGTATCGAATCGTTTAAATCAGCGGTGCTGCTTTCCTAAACGTCGGTGCTGACGCTGTGGGTGACTACTTCCTTCATGGTGACCTGGCGGATGAGGTTCAGCTTCTGGTAGAAGCTGGCCAAGTCCATGGGCAACTCCATGTCCTGCTGCTGCACAGTCCTGTAGCTGATCCTGCGACCGCCATTGCACAGCCTCTCTGGGTGCTGCAAGTAGAAGGGTAGTGAGCAGCGGGCACAGGAAGGGCAGAAGGCATGCGAGCGATAGCACCTGCGTGGCGGCGGAGGTGAGTAGCTGACGGGGCCGTTGGCTTCAGTGAGGAAAGTGGGAGGGTACGTCTCGGGCTCGTCACTGTATTGCTCTGGCGTCGGAGGCGTAGGAGGAGCCGACAGAGCCAGGGGGCGAGACGGCGACATGGTGGCGAGCTCAGGTTCCTCCTCTTCCCCCTTCTCAGACTCCTCCCTCTTACAGCAGTAATACTGGACCAGGTGAGAGTCAAACATTTTAAAAGACAAACGGTTAACCAAAGGAGAAAATAACGAGCACTTTCAAAACAAATGTCTTGATGCATTCTCAATCATCCAGGTAAGTAAATCTCCAAAAGTTGATTCTGTTCATCTGGAGAAAACGCTACGTCCAGATGAACAGAATCAACTTTTGGAGAGTTTCAAATCATATGTTTCAACCAATCGGATCCGTGTTAACTATAAGTATAAGCAACAGTAAATATAGGGCATGAAAAACAAGCTGGTTTGTGTAACTTTGAAAGATAGCGAGCGAGTGTAGTGAGCTAGTTGGCATGTCTTTGTCTGAATCTTAACATTTTCATGAAAGCAATGAACCGTCTATCTATGACCACCTACTGGTAACATGGAAGAAATCAGGTGTAAACAGAATCACAAAGATGAAGAACAAACTGCCAGCTGAGGAGCTTTCAAAGCTAGGAAGTAGCTAGCATATACTTGGCGTCTCTGTGAGACCGTGTGCATGAAAGGCACTTGCAGACCATCACTTTCAAATGATATTTGGCAGGTGATCGAGCAGAACGGAGGTGGAAAAAGGATAAACTGCATGTATCATTTCAAATTCTAAAAGACTGCTGGCATCACTACCAGAACACTGTTAAAGAGGCAAAAAGGGAATATTTTGCAAATATTATTTCTTCCAACTCTCATAACCCACGTGTGTTATTTAGGACCATTGACACTGTTCTTAATACTCCTTTGAATGTCTGTTTGGAAGTTTTTTCCTGAGATTTGCAATGATTTTCTGAACTTTTTTATTGAAAAGGTTGTCACCACCAGGGCTCTTATCACAGCTCCTGACTCTGACCCTTCTGTCTCTGTCCCTTGCGCTGCTGTTTTCACTCAGTTTGAGCTTGTGACGCTCTCCACTTTAGAGGATGTGGTTCGCCATATTAAGCCCACAGGTTCCCCACGGGATCCTGTCCCTCCACAATTCTTTAAAGAAATTTTTTCCTAGTATACAACAGTATGTCCTTGACATTATTAACAGCAGTCTGTCTTCTGGTATGGTTCCTGCAAATTTCAAACATGCAGCAGTACAGCCACTGCTTAAGAAACCTGGCCTTGATCACACAGTTTTAGCAAACTATAGGCCTATTTCCAAGCTGCCTTTAGTCTCCAAGGTTTTAGAGAAAATTGTTTTTAGTCAACTGAAAGATTTTCTAGATGAAAATGGAATCTTTGAGGTTTTTCAATCAGGTTTTAAAACCCTTCACAGCACAGAATCTGCATTATTAAGAGTTTTTAATGACATCCTTCTGGCATGTGATTCTGGTAACCATGTTGTTCTTGTCTTGCTTGACCGAACTGCTGCCTCTGACACCGTAGACCACAATATTCTAATTTCTCGATTACATGATGTAGTGGGTATTGGTGGCACTGCACTTAATTGGTTTAGGTCTTATTTGTCAGATAGAACTTTCTCTGTCAGTCTTCTGCTCCTCTGTCATGTGGCGTCCCACAGGTCTCAATTTTAGGGCCACTGCTCTTTTCACTGTATCTATTGTCTCTGGGTTATATCCTTAGAAGGCATGGGATCTCATTTCATTGTTATGCTGATGACTGCCAAATTTATTTGCCACTAAAACACAAGGATGGCATCTCCATAAAACCTCTCTTGACATGTCTAGATGACATTAAAACTTGGTTGGCTCTAAACTTTTTAAATTTTAATGAAAAGAAAACAGAAGTGTTGGTGTTTGGACCCAGTGGTCCCTGTGAGTCCTCCACTGTTGTTTTAGGATCCCTGGAAGTCTATTTTAAATCTGTTGTTACTGACCTTGGTTTTAAGTTGGACAGTGATTTTAAATTGGACAACCAAATCAGAGCAGTGGTGAAGTCCAGTTTTTATCATTTAAGGCGACTGGCAAGAGTAAAATCTTTTCTTTCGAGGCAGCACCTTGAAACAGTGATCCGTGCTTTTATTTCTTCCCGCCTGGACTACTGTAACTCACTTTATGTGGGGGTCAGTCAGTCATTGCTCTCACATCTGCAGCTGGTTCAAAATGCAGCTGCACGACTCCTAACAGGAACTCGAAAAAGAGAGCATATAACCCCCGTGCTAGCCTCTCTGCACTGGCTGCCTGTGTCTTTTAGAGTTCATTTTAAAATTCTTATGTTTGTTTTTAAATGCCTTCACAGTCTTGCCCCGCCTTACCCCTCTGAGCTTCTTCATCCCCACATACCCTGTCGGTCTCTCAGGTCAGCTGACCAGCTGCTCCCAGAGGTACCGAGATCCAGGAGGAATCTCATAGGGGACAGGGCCTTCTCTATTGTGGCTCCAAAATTATGGAATAATTTGCACTGCATGTTAGATAGGCCCCTTCACTGTCCACTTTTAAATCACGTCTTAAAACCCACTTTTATTCTTTGGCTTTTAACCTCAGTGAGACTTAGTTTCTCTTTTAATTGAAGTAGTTATTTAATTAATGATTTCACTCTTCTTTTATCTGTGTTTTATTTATATCTCATGTAATTTTATTTTACAGTTCCAATGTACAGCACTTTGTGTCAGCTGTGGTTGTTTTAAAGTGCTTTATAAATAAAGTTGATGATGATGATGATTACAAAAAGCATCCATCACTCCTAAAACTACAGTTGCAATCTTACATGCTAACTGCTAGGACTCACTCAAGAAGAAAACATGTGGATGTGAGTTTCTGAAAGTCTCAGAAAAAGTCCCATCTGGTTTTAAAGGTCTTACAGTTGAGGATTATTTCAACATGGGTTATTTGTTATTAGTGTGTATGCTCTGTCTCGGCAGGTTGTGTTGCACTATTTGGATGTCAGCTGTAGATTTCTAAAAAGAAAAGCAAGATTGTTACACAAATCCAGTCTGGCCAAAAGTAAACACAGAAATGTTCCACTTGGACTACTTTGATAATTAGGAAAACTGTCTGGGGCAGCAAATTACTCCCAGCTTTTTGCACTGCACACATCATGTGTGAACATTTGTCAAGTTTCTTGTTTTCATGAATACGGTGCTGAGGTGCATTTTGCATTCTGTTAAACTTTAGATGTGTAATGAACAGTGAGACAATCATACCTGCAACCTACATAAACACAGCACAGCGACGATCGTCAGTAAGATGACTGTAGCCAAAATTCCTCCTGCAATGACCACTGTCCCGGCTGACATCCGAAATCCTCTCCATCAACACCCTGCAATCAAAGCAATGAGTCAGAGTTTATTTTTTGGTTCGAGTAGTTTAAAGGACTTCACACATGACTGAGAAACCAGTAACTATTCATCCGGACAGCCATTTTTGGCAGTTTATCTGGGTTTGGGGTGCAAACCCAGATCAGTGATTGAACCTGGTTAAATGGTCAAACACGGAAGCAACATATGTATGATTGGTTTAAAGGAAACTCAATCAAAATCCAGATTGAGAGAAGGTCTTAAGTTTAAAATTATTTTAAACTTTTCTCAGAAGAGAATGGAAAAGGGAGAAGGAGACCACCGAGGGAATATTAGCAGGGTTTTCCTGACTCACACTGGGATTTGGCTGGTGACTGACCTGCGTAAGGACAATTAGCCAGCATAAGAGTAATGAGTCTGCAATGAGTCTTTGTTATGTTATTTGATAGAAGTCTGTGGATTTTTTTCAATTCTCTGTGTAACCCATGTGAAATACAGGGCTGCAAAATCCCTTTTTGTAATCTAAGGCTATAGCCTGTTATTGTCACAAGGGGGCGCTGTGATGCAGTCTTGTGTTCTGATGACCTTGCGTCTAGTGCGCAGGAAGTATTACCTCTCTCTTCCTGTGAGATTTTCCCTCTGATGGCGGTCAAGTACGTGTCGGAGCGCATGGAAAAAGTATCTTGGTATGCAATACTGCAACCCGGTTAATGAGACCAGATTGTTTTACGTATAAATGCTAATAAGGTACTCTTTTATTAGGCCCCGAACTCTGACCACAAAGGGAATAACGTCTGTCAAGTTATTTGTGTCTGAAAATCCCGGTGAGTCACGTGCTTTCGTTAGCTACCTGTTAAGTTAGATAATGTATTTCACTAGCCGATTCAGCTCAGAAACCTTTGAACAAAAACCAATCGGGAGCTATGAGAATCTGGCGTGTTGTTTCACTTCTCCTGTTGTTCTTTACAGTGTGTTATAAGTGTTGAATGCTTTGAGCTAAACGATGCCGATGCTAGATGCGATGCTAGCTGCTAATAGCTGTTAGCCACCCCACCCCGCTGAAGCCATATTCCGATCGGGGAGGTATTCAAGTAGAAGCAATAGCTCTGTTTATATTAGAATGGTTATGTCTTAATAGATATGAGCATATTTCAAGTTTAATAGTATTTGCACTGAATTAAGTTACATTTGCTTGTAAGCCTTAAGGATGAATGTCGCTTTCATTGCTATGACTGTTTACATTACAGTTTAAGCTGCTGATGTTCTTTGTTGTGATGTAATTTTGATAAAATTGTTGATACTGGTACAAACAAGTTACTGTAACTCTTGTAACTTGGTAAGCTAAAGGGAATGCCATTTGTGATTAATACATTTGGAAAAGAAGTTAATGAGCTCATGTTAAGAACACAAAATGGGAAAAGAAATTGATTGTTCTGCACTGTTTGTGTAGATTGGTTTTTTTGAACTACTAGAAGAATTCTGGAGAACCACTGACGGCGAGAACAGCCCAAATGAGATCCTGGATGATCGTGAAATGGTGTGGCCAGCCATGCGATCGGATTGTGGGATTTGCCTGAGAAACTGATTCAAGCAACCCTGGATTACAGATAAGCCCTATGCACTACTTTTCCTACCCGGATAATAGGGTTTGCACACTGACAATTCCCCTACAGTACACCTGTTTGGGTTTTCAACGACTTTAAAGGACAATTCAGACTGGACAATTCAAACTTCACAACAGGAACACTTTAATCTGTTTCATTCATTCCAAAGAGCTCTGATACTGTTCAGTATAAATCTTCCATTTAAATGTCTTTATTTTGTTTTGTTTTACATGTATTCACCTTTAAAAATGCACTATTAGTGTGCAATTTGGGTTATTGTGTTGTATATGTGTATAAATGGTACTGAGGCAATAAAGGTCCCAGTTATTCACTTCCAAGCCAACTCCTTTTGTGAGTCTCCAAAACAAAACCTCCTCCTGAACCTAGAAAGATGTCTAGGGTCTCTATTTGAAGTGAGAGTGTACTGGTCCTGAGTAGAGGCGCTACACAAAACGTGGCGAGCCAGCCAGGAGGTTTAATTCCTTTTATTTTGGAAGTTGAGCAACTGGTGCTTTCGTGCCTTTTGGGTCAAATCATTACAATTGTCCATGATGTTCTGGGTTGGAGCAATAAGACAACATGGATGTAATCCAAAGTGAAGGTGTCAAAGTACCTAACTCTGTCCTAGTAGGAGGGTTAACAGGCGATGAGGTTGACAATGAGGTTATTGATTACTTAGGGCAGTTTGGTTCTATTGGAAGAGTAATCAAAGTAACTAGCACAGAGGCACAGTTTAAAAACACAGCCATTGTGGAGTTCCAATCAGGTGAACCAGTCCAGTTCCTTAAGGATAGCTTGCCTTGCAAAAGACAAAGCCGTAACCCAAGTGTTGTCCATCATATCCAGCTTCTGTCTGCGCTGTATGCTGCAGACAGGGGTTCATGTTTAACCCATTCTTACCTAACTGAACTGAAAGGGCTTGCTAAACTGAGTGGTGCAGATTTTGAGAAGGTTTTACTAGATGAGCTGGCCAGAATGAAGAAGTCCACTGAGAGTGATCCTGCAGTTGGACCAAATGTAACAGTGCCTAATCAGAATCTGCAGCTCACTAGTGACACAGACCAAGATGAACCAGCCATCATAGAGCATCAAAGTCCTCTTAAACTGGGCAGTGATTTAACCCACTTGCCTGAGCATGACTCTCACTCATCCTCTCCAAGTGTAGAAGTGACTCCCTCGCACAGAAAAACCACTATCTACTTACCACCTGAACAGCTCACTACACCTGAAGTACAGAGAGTAGTAGTTGAGCATGTCATTAAGAACAATGAAATGCCTTCTCAAGGTCATGCAAAGCTCAGGCCCTTCTCGGGGAAAACCCCTTGCTCTACTTTCGAAGCTGATTATGATACGTGGCGCAACAATGTTGAATTCCACCTCATAGATTGTACCATATCTGACAAACATATGGTAAGGAAAATAGTTGAGAGCCTTCTTCCACCAGCTGCTAACATTGTAAAGCACCTTGGTCCTAACGCTTCTCCCCATGACTATCTCAGCCTTCTTGACTCAGCATATGGTACTGTTGATGATGGGGATGAGCTTTTTGCCAAATTCCTGAGCACAAACCAGAACTCAGGTGAAAAGCCTTCTGCCTATTTACAGCGGTTGCAGATAACCCTGAGTAAAGTCATTAAAAGAGGTGGCATCACTACAAATGATTCAGATCGCCAACTGCTTAAACAGTTTTGTAGAGGTTGCTGGAACAACAGCTTGATCACAACCTTGCAGCTTGAGCAGAAGAAGGACAAGCCACCTTCATTTCCAGAGTTGCTCCTCATGCTACGTACTGAGGAGGACCGGCAAGCGGCAAAGTCCAGCCGAATGAAACAGCACTTAGGCATTTCTAAACCTAAGGCACATTTGAACTCCCTTGAAGTAGGAGAGTATGTCACTGATGATACAGACGTATCAGCTGTTAATGATAGGCTAGTGCCTTTTGATGCACATAAGTTAGAAAGGAAACTTGCAAAGCTACAAGCCCAAGTGGCTTCACTGAAAGCATCAGCTATTGACAGTTCAAGCCAGAACTCTGACAAGCCAAATAAGAAAACCAAACCTAAGTTCAAGATTCTTCCTAAAGAGAAATCTGACCCAAGTGAGACTAAGCCCACTAAGAAGCCACGCCCATGGTACTGCTTCAGGTGCGGCGAGGATGGTCATATTGCTCCCTCTTGCAGCAATGAACCAAACCCTGAACTAGTTGAAATGAAACGTAAGGAGTTCAACCAAAAACTACAAGTCTGGGAGGAACGGAATATGTCAGCTTTAAACTAAAATCAGTTTCTGGGGAGGGACTACCAGGAACTGAAAGTAATCATGAACGTCCCAAACCGGAACCTCAGAGCAAAGTATCTTCTCTCTCTCGTGCAGCACGACCCCAGATTAGGTTACCCAAGGGACTTGTAGGACAGAAATGTACAGCAAATGTTACCGTGTCGGGAGTCAATTGCAGTTGTCTCCTTGACACTGGGTCTCAAGTGACCACAGTGTCCGCTTCATTTTACAACACCAATCTTTCAGAACATCCCATTCAGCCTATCAGTGGCCTGGATGTTGAGGCTGCTAGTGGCCAAAATGTTCCTTACTTGGGATACATACCCATCAGCCTTAAGTTTCCAAAAAGCTTTATTGAAACTGAGCCTGAGGTTTCTAGCCTTGCTTTAGTAGTACCTGACTTACGCTCTAACTGTGACTTGCCTGTGCTGATTGGGACAAATGCACTTGATGTTCTGTACGACGAATATTGTCAAGGTAAAGATCCCAATGATTTGTCGTCGGTCTATGGCTACAGGCAGATCCTCCGTACACTCAAGGTCAGGAGAGAGATAAACCTAGCCGGAAACGATGGCTTTGTAACTCTTAAGGGCAAGGTGCAACACGTAGTACCAGCTCAAGGGAGGGTCCTCCTTGAAGGCTGTGTCAGATCCAGCAGTGCTGGTGAATGTGCCATTGTTGAACAGCCAACGACATCCACCTTACCAGGGGGAATTTTTGTGGAGTGCTGTCTTGTCACTTTGCCCAAGAAGCATCCTCATAGGTTACCTATATGGGTGAGAAATGAAACTGAGCATGACGTAACACTGCCTTCTAGATGTGTCATTGCAGAGCTCCATAGTCCTGCAAAGATATATGATGAATCACCCATTTCAACCAAAAATGATGACACTGTGAAATGTTGTAATGTTACTGCACAGCCAGTTGATGAACCTGCTCACCCAGATTTGACATTTGACTTTGGCAATTCTCCCCTCCCGCAGGAGTGGAAAGAGAGGGTTACCCAGCGTCTAAGTGCCTATGCTGATGTTTTTGCCCAGCATGATTTGGATCTTGGACATGTATCTAAAGTCAAACATCACATAAACTTAAAGGACGAAGCACCCTTTAAGCAAAAGTCCAGGCCAATTCACCCAAATGATTATGAAGCTGTGAGGAAGCACTTGCAAGCACTCCTTGATGCAGGAGTAATCCGTGAATCAGAGTCCCCTTATGCTTCACCGATTGTGGTGGTTAAAAAGAAGAATGGAGAGGTCCGTCTTTGTATTGATTATCGTAAGCTCAATGCGTTAACAATACGAGATGCGTACGCACTTCCAAACCTTGAAGAGGCTTTCTCAGCCCTTGCTGGATCCAAATGGTTTTCAGTAATGGATCTCAAGTCTGGTTATTACCAGATTGAGATGGAGGAATGTGATAAGCCCAAGACAGCTTTTGTGTGCCCCTTGGGATTTTACGAGTTTAACCGTATGCCCCAGGGGATCACCAACGCTCCCAGCACCTTCCAGCGCTTAATGGAACGGTGTATGGGCAGCCTCAATCTGAAAGAAGTTCTGGTGTTCATAGATGACATCATCGTGTTCTCCAGCACTTTGGAGGAACATGAAACCAGGCTTCTACGTGTCCTTCAGCAACTGAGAGAATATGGGTTGAAACTTTCTCCCAAAAAGTGCTCCTTCTTCCAAAGTTCTGTGCGATACCTAGGACACATCGTGTCTACCAAAGGTGTAGAGACCGATCCTGAGAAGGTCAGAGCTCTCAAAACCTGGCCAAGACCCCAGACGCTCAGTGACCTCAAGTCTTTCCTAGGCTTTGCAGGGTACTATCGACGGTTTGTGAAGGACTATTCAAAAATTGTCAAACCCCTGAATGATCTTACCAAAGGCTACCCACCATACAGGAAGGGCAGGAAGGTGACACCCGGTCCTAGCGGATACTTGAACCCTAAAGAGCCTCTTTCCAGCCGTTGGACACCTGCTTGTCAGGAAGCTTTTGAGGTAATCATAGAGAAACTGACATCAGCTCCAGTGCTTGGATATGCTAACCCAAAATTACCATACGTCCTCCATACTGATGCGAGCACCTCTGGGTTAGGGGCAGCCTTGTATCAAGAACAGGATGGTGAAGTGAGGGTTATTGCCTATGCAAGTAGAGGACTTTCACCCAGTGAAAAGCGGTATCCAGCTCATAAACTGGAATTTCTTGCATTAAAGTGGTCCATTGTAGAGAAGTTCCAAGATTATCTCTACGGGAACACATTCACGGTTTTAACGGACAACAACCCATTGACCTATGTTTTGAAGTCAGCCAAGCTTGATGCTGCCAGCTATCGCTGGTTGGCCGCTCTCTCCACCTTCGACTTTAATATTAAGTATCGTGCTGGTAAGAGCAATCAAGATGCAGATGGCCTCTCTAGGCGGCCACATGATACTGTGGATGATGACTATGCTTCTCTTGAAGAAAAAGAGCGAATGAAACAATTTGCTTCCCATCATCTCTCTTCATCTCCCAACAGACAAGATGTGACAGCTGACACATTCAGTGTCTTGTGCCACCGTCATCTCTTAGGTGAATCTGACAATAGCCTACCTTCTATCACTTTGGTAGAGTCCCTTGCTCTACATACCGATGCGGTGCCAGACGTCTACGCAGATGATGGAACATTAGGTTGTTCTGTCATACCTACCTATAGTGAGGTAGAACTCCAACAGCATCAGAGGTCTGACCCAATTATTGGGTATGTGGTCAACATGTTAGAAAATGGAGGTGAAGCAAATTCCAATCCTAACTCTGCATCCTTAGAGCTTAAACTAATGCTCAAAGAGTGGAAACGTTTGGAACTGAAAAATGGTCTCCTCTACAGAACCCGCAAATCAGGTGAAAATGTCACCTTTCAGCTTGTCGTCCCTGAGTCTTTAAGGTCCACCATTCTCACTTGCCTTCATGACGACATGGGGCATATGGGTTTGGAAAGAACCCTCGACTTGGTTAGGTCAAGATTTTATTGGCCTAAAATGGCAACTGATGTAGAGAGAAAGATTAAGTCTTGCGGACGTTGTGTTAGAAGAAAGACTCTTCCTGAAAGAGCAGCACCTCTTGTGAGTATCCAAACAACCCGTCCCATGGAACTGGTATGCATGGACTATTTATCCTTGGAGCCTGACAGTCACAACACCAAAGACATTCTGGTCATAACTGATCATTTCACCAAATACGCTGTTGCTATGCCAACAAAAGACCAAAAGGCTACAACAGTTGCGAAGTGTCTTTGGGAGCAGTTTCTGGTGCATTATGGTTTTCCTGAGCGCCTGCTTAGTGATCAGGGCAGGGATTTTGAGTCACAACTCATTAAAGAGCTCTGTGCCCTAGCTGGTATCACGAAGGTGCGCACCAGTCCTTATCATCCACGGGGAAACCCAGTTGAACGGTTCAACCGAACTCTTCTTGGCATGTTAGGAACTCTACGAGACAAAGAGAAAACTCATTGGCGCGATTATGTGAAACCACTAACTCACGCCTATAATTGCACCAAGAACGAGACCACTGGGTTTAGCCCATACGAGTTAATGTTTGGTCGCCAGCCGAGGCTTCCCGTGGATATTGCATTCTGCCTGCCAGTTAAAGATGGCTCTTCTACATCTCACTCTCAGTATGTGAGAGCTCTGAAGGCTCGCCTTCAAGAGAGCTATCAGATCGCTGCCAAAAACTCTCATAAGGTTGCTGAACGGAATAAACGCCGTTTTGACAAAACTGTCAGGGAGTCAACTTTGGAGAAAGGTGATCAAGTGCTAGTGCGGAACCTGCGACTTCGGAATAAACACAAACTTGCAGATAAGTGGGAGTCAACCATGTACAGAGTGGTGGAAAAGATGGTAGACCTACCTGTGTATGTTGTACAGCCTATGAATGGAGATGGTCCTATTCGAACTCTTCACAGGGATCTCTTACTCCCTTGTGGTGACTTATCTGAAGCTGAGGAAGTTGACCAGGTCAAGCCAAAGAGTTGCAGGCCAAGAACGAGGCGCAGTCAGCCTCTGTTACTGGAGGAGCAATCAGAATCTGAAGACGACTCACCTGTCTATCCTAGGCAGTCTTCTGTCATTCCTGGAAAGTTGGTTCAGGTGTGTGAAATCCCGAAGAGACGACAGCAAACAGGAAAAACAGTACCGGAGGGTAGTTGTATACCAGCTATGCCAGCAGACTGTGTAAACCCTCAGCCTCAGGATGGGCCTTGCAGAGGCAGCTCCCCTTTGCTGCCTGCAGAGCCTGTAGGGGTACCTCCTGAAGTAGCTGAAGGAGAGGAGCCAGATGTTGTGGCTGAGCAACACCCTACTGAAGACGATGTAACTTTACCAACTATGACTAATCAAAAATCAGCTGTGGCCGAAGACAGCATTGATGTACCGTCCATTGATGTAGAGGCTCCTATAGCTATGGAAACCATTGATCTGAACCCACAAACCCCTGAGGTAGTTCTGGAGCATAAGGAAACTGTTGACAGTGGAGAAAAAAATGACCATGTTCGTAAGTCAGAAAGGACACGTCGACCACCAAGGCGCTTCCATTATCCTGAGTTGGGAAATCCCTTAATTTCCTTTGCGCAGAGCCTCATAGAGAGCTTTAACCAAGCACTTTATACAATAGGTGACTATGAGAGTTCATCTGTAGACCACAGCGTGACGCATGAAGGGGCTCATGCTGGGTCAAAGGGGGAGGGTGTAACCCATGTGAAATACAGGGCTGCAAAATCCCTTTTTGTAATCTAAGGCTATAGCCTGTTATTGTCACAAGGGGGCGCTGTGATGCAGTCTTGTGTTCTGATGACCTTGCGTCTAGTGCGCAGGAAGTATTACCTCTCTCTTCCTGTGAGATTTTCCCTCTGATGGCGGTCAAGTACGTGTCGGAGCGCATGGAAAAAGTATCTTGGTATGCAATACTGCAACCCGGTTAATGAGACCAGATTGTTTTACGTATAAATGCTAATAAGGTACTCTTTTATTAGGCCCCGAACTCTGACCACAAAGGGAATAACGTCTGTCAAGTTATTTGTGTCTGAAAATCCCGGTGAGTCACGTGCTTTCGTTAGCTACCTGTTAAGTTAGATAATGTATTTCACTAGCCGATTCAGCTCAGAAACCTTTGAACAAAAACCAATCGGGAGCTATGAGAATCTGGCGTGTTGTTTCACTTCTCCTGTTGTTCTTTACAGTGTGTTATAAGTGTTGAATGCTTTGAGCTAAACGATGCCGATGCTAGATGCGATGCTAGCTGCTAATAGCTGTTAGCCACCCCACCCCGCTGAAGCCATATTCCGATCGGGGAGGTATTCAAGTAGAAGCAATAGCTCTGTTTATATTAGAATGGTTATGTCTTAATAGATATGAGCATATTTCAAGTTTAATAGTATTTGCACTGAATTAAGTTACATTTGCTTGTAAGCCTTAAGGATGAATGTCGCTTTCATTGCTATGACTGTTTACATTACAGTTTAAGCTGCTGATGTTCTTTGTTGTGATGTAATTTTGATAAAATTGTTGATACTGGTACAAACAAGTTACTGTAACTCTTGTAACTTGGTAAGCTAAAGGGAATGCCATTTGTGATTAATACATTTGGAAAAGAAGTTAATGAGCTCATGTTAAGAACACAAAATGGGAAAAGAAATTGATTGTTCTGCACTGTTTGTGTAGATTGGTTTTTTTGAACTACTAGAAGAATTCTGGAGAACCACTGACGGCGAGAACAGCCCAAATGAGATCCTGGATGATCGTGAAATGGTGTGGCCAGCCATGCGATCGGATTGTGGGATTTGCCTGAGAAACTGATTCAAGCAACCCTGGATTACAGATAAGCCCTATGCACTACTTTTCCTACCCGGATAATAGGGTTTGCACACTGACAATTCCCCTACAGTACACCTGTTTGGGTTTTCAACGACTTTAAAGGACAATTCAGACTGGACAATTCAAACTTCACAACAGGAACACTTTAATCTGTTTCATTCATTCCAAAGAGCTCTGATACTGTTCAGTATAAATCTTCCATTTAAATGTCTTTATTTTGTTTTGTTTTACATGTATTCACCTTTAAAAATGCACTATTAGTGTGCAATTTGGGTTATTGTGTTGTATATGTGTATAAATGGTACTGAGGCAATAAAGGTCCCAGTTATTCACTTCCAAGCCAACTCCTTTTGTGAGTCTCCAAAACAAAACCTCCTCCTGAACCTAGAAAGATGTCTAGGGTCTCTATTTGAAGTGAGAGTGTACTGGTCCTGAGTAGAGGCGCTACATCTGTAAACAGGAATGTTTGTTATGGTTGAGTAACTGAAACCCTCATTAAAATAACTCATTTAAAAACCTAAACTTATTACAACGCTGGCAGTTTCCCTTTGGCTTTGCCCAAAAGCTCTTTTGGGAGAAAGTGAGGGTTTCTATGCAGGAAACGCTTATTAGAGAAGAGATTGGGTTGGAAATGGAGCAAGAGAAGGAAGAAGAGAGAGAGGGACAGGTCAGCCAGGAGGTGCAAAAGAACAGATGGAAAGAAGATAATGAGAGGAGGGGAAAGAAGCAGGGTGAAGGATACACAAAGATGAAGAAGGTAATGAGGAAAATCATGTTATGGGGGAGAGAGCATAGTGACGGGGAAGGAAAATTAAAAGAGATGATGATGATATATAAGGAAAACGGGATGCAGATGGTGGGTGGGGAGGCTGTAGGAAAGATAATGATGTTGCTGTTACATTTTTACAACTATACTTTATGGCTCTGCCGTGAAGCTCTAAAATGTTTGAACTCTTGCCAGCAGCCATTACAGAAAATACTGCTTATTGATTCTAATACTTCATTTTTGTCAGTAATCTAATTGGTCAGAAAATGTAGTCACAGTAAGCCAAGTGCAAAGCCAGCCAACAATCGAGAGGTCCAAGGAAGAAAATGCATTTCCCACTTGATCCAGACTTTAAGGAGAGCTCAGTTTAACATGGCAAACCATAATCAAGCATCCTCGAGACATTTTAATCTGGATTTTCCACTGAAACAGCTCTTCTCAGAGTTTTCACATTGGCATTGAAATCACGTAAGAGATATTGTCAAGTTGAGTTCCACTGTGTCACACTCTGAAGTGGACATTTAGTCATACCTTTCATCGTGTCTGGATTAATAAAAAACAATAATCAGGAGGTGTACAAATGTATACGTTTCTAATAGAAATTTCTCCAAAAGTTGATTCTGTTCATCTGGACGTAGCGTTTTGTGGGAATGAGAATGAGAATTTGCATAATTATGATGAAGGAACTGACCTCCCAGCCCATTGTTCCTTCAGTGGGCTGGTTTCAGTCATCATGCACATCTACTGTTTATAAGATTGGGGAAACCTGCAGTCAGCTGAGACTGAAGAAGTGACTTGGATGAGTGACGAAACATTTCTCCCACAAAACGCTACGTCCAGATGAACAGAATCAACTTTTGTAGATTTACTTTCCTGGATGATTGAGAATGCATCAAAACTAAAAGAAATTGTATAATTTCTTTCTGTTCAGGTCAACTGGGCTTCTCAGACACGTTGTGAAGGTTAAAAAAAATCTAAACAAGCCTCACTTGTCAGTATTTTACAGGCTAACTGTCCATTAAACATTTGGCGCCTGTTACTTGAAGGCATTCAGCTAAATGCACTTAAAACAACCTGAGAATTAAACAATAAAGCATCCATTGGCGCACAAACATGCACTAAACTGTTTTCAGATTAGAAATTGGAAAAAGGTTACACCTAATCTAGTTTGTCTCCTTCAAACGATATAAGAGAAAAACAGAAACATTACATCATTACATTGTATCATTTGCTTTTCATTCATATTTAATATATGTATGGTCCCAAAGCAGAATTACATGTGTATTAGTGAACTGAAAGAAAAATTAAAACACTATTGAGACACTAGCAAATGTTCGTCAACCATTTAATGCGTCAGCAGAAGGAAATCTGACAAGTTCCCCTTGCAGGCAATTGAATGACTGCAGTCAGTCAGTCCAATGTTGCATCATGACTTTGAGTTTTCTTGATGATTTACAAAATAAATCATGACAGACACTAAAATGCCAGCAGGCAGATGCAGACAGTAACATGAAAGGAGATGTAACTAACATAAAGCTAAAATCTTAATACAATACAAATTCCCTGAAACTGTCCAAAGCTTCATCAGGGAGAAAAAACTTCCTCATTGGTGGAACCAGAATATGAGTTTTTAATCATCGTCCATTGCTCAGCAGTTTTTTGTTTTTTGCAGCAAGTACTTTGAGTACTCAACAAAGTGGAAATTATGCTAGTCTAGTACTGGAATGTTTACCATAAGTGTTAGGCGACAGATTAATAAAGTGCTAGACTTTAACACATCAAAACTGGTGAACATGCTGTTTGTGCCTCACAAAAAGCCTTATAATTGTCAGGCAATTGGATTAAAAGTACAATTATTTTTTTACCACAGGTAAAAGCTAGCATACAGCTTGCATACGCAGGAGTCTCGAACTCCAGTCCTCAGGGGCCAGTGTCCTGAGAGTGTTGCAACACACCTGAATACAATTAGTAGGTCATTAGCAAGACTCTATAGAACATGACTGCATGAAGAAGTGCCAACCCCTAACCCTACTCAAGTAAATTTCAGTAAATGTAAGTGTTTGGGAAAATGTACTTCTAAAAGTACTTTTAGTGCACCATGTTTGTCATTTTCTTTGGGTGTCTACAGGGATTGTGCCATATTTAAAGCCAACCTGATGCAGGTTTTCGAAGAACCACAGGTTTTCACTTCATCATCAGAGAGTGGAGGTAATCCACCTAGAAGCTACCAGATGTCATAAATGTTCTGTGGATCTGTAAGATTGCATGATACTGGACAAACAGGAGAAACATACAAATACAAAGGTACTTTCTAGAATTAAAAATAAATAAATGCAAGGTTGAGTCCAAACTTAGGTTTAGAAAACTAGGATGTGACAAGTCTGCTTTATGGATCCTTTTAGAGCACTTTTTGGTATGAAAATAATTTAAGGAGCTAAAAGTTGAGCAGTTCCCAGTAAATAATAAATATTATTATATACTGAATATAGAATAATATAATATTCATTATGTTTGACCTACTTACATGGTAAATGGCCTGTATTTGTATAGCGCTTTTCTAGTCCCTAAGGACCCCAAAGCGCTTTACACAACCTGTCATCCACCCATTCACACACACATTCACTACATGTACGTTTCTTCTGATAAAGGCCTGTCACAGCCATTTAAACCAAAATTAAAAACCCTATGGATCATAATTTATAGCAACCAAATACTAATACATGAATTAAACTCTCTCTGTTACTTACACATCACAGAAAAGCACTACCATAGGTCTACTTGACCACACTTTCATGCTACACGCATTTTGTCACCGTAATCCATCTGCACTCTCAGCATCATTTTCATATGATCTGTAATCTGTAAAGGCTCCAGGCTGAAGATGACAGTATGTCAGCGTGCTGTGATACAATCAAAGTCGGACACATTTGAACTTGAAGCCACTCAGAAATTTTATACAACACACTCTGAGCTGATGAGCTCCCTCATCAGCAGGCTGAGGATCAACTCATCACTGGCTATTGCGTTGGGTTTCCATAGTGACGGTACCCTGTCACCCCTGAGGGCTGGAGAGTCATTTACACCCACACAGCCAGTCAGCATTATACACAAATGACCAAACACAACACACACTCAAAGGTCAACAGCCATCAGTCCACCCTTCAGTGCTTGCTGAGTGCTTCACTCCAACTAAGCACATCATATCTTCTTCATTAGACTTAAAAATGAAAATAAATCTGATATATTAACCCAGCTTTCATAAATATTTATTGCCAGGAAATGGGCTGCAGAAGTGAAATTTTCTTAAAACCAGAAAAATATAAATATTTCAACCTATTTTTGTGCACATGTTCTAGAAAAGCACAATAACATCCTAAAACCTTTTTCCTGCACTTCTTAATTTTAGAAAATTCTTTACACGAGTTTATTTGTAATGGAAAGGCTGATGTTTTATCACCAAACTGCATTTCTCTTCATTGGTGATGGAGATTCACATTGTGAAGCAGATAAAGGAAAAACAGAAAGTTTCACTCGTATGTCAAAACAGATTCTTTTAGATGTTTCTTACTGTCGACAGAACCAATTAAAAAACAAAAAGCAAAAGTTAAATTTACAATAATAACAATTATTGTCAGTTTATCCAACATCTGTGGCTTCTTCGACAGAGCCGTAATTTGTTGAGTAACTGGCTTGTGTTAAAGAGAGCAGGAAGGTGGAAAAGGTGCTGAAAAATGCACTAATGCAGTGCTAGTTATGTTATAAAGAGACCGTTCTATTAAACCTGGTTTTCTCCTTCAACCCTTTCAGTTAGTTTCCACTCAAATTCTATCACAGTGTGTGATTCAAATGCACAAACATCATATAGAGTCTGAGCCAGAAAATTATGAAAATATACCCATTTTTTAAACCATTTGATTAGATTACATTCAGACGATTAAAACTTTTGTTAAACAACCAAGGAAATGTTTAGAGCTTCTTATTTGAAAAAAAAGAAGAAGTAAATTTGTAGTTAAATGTATGATTTCAACTAGGAAAACAGAGGCAAAATGAATGAATCTGATTTCTCATCTTTTCATAAAAAAAAACTGAGTAGGATCATGAATCTAACATGTTTTTATAAAACATAAGTAATGACTGACTTTCTGTTCCTACAATGTGGAGATAATCCAGTAAATACAGTGAAGTTAATGATCCAATTATTACCCAGCATTAGAATAATTATTGTAGGGTCTACCTTACCATACAAAGCGCCTTTATGGGAATGCTGTTGTGATTTGGTGCTCTATAAATAATACTGAATTGAATTGAATTATTTTGCGTACAAGCTGCGGTTCAACGCACATCAGGTTCTCTTCATTAAACACTCTTTCATTCCGTCCGTTCATCATCTGAGCTGCGTTTGCAGATTCTTATGTTCTAAATAAAAATACAAAGTTATCCACAAATTTGGAGGAAAAAAAATAACTAAGACCCTACAATTGATTTAAAATGACTTTTTCATGCCCCCACAGTGGGAAGCGTTTTTGGAGACCTGATAAGAGGAAGAAAATGCGTGGCTAGATGGTGTTTGATTTATTAACGCGCGTAACAGGCGATGTGTGCATTAAGTGGTAATCTTACCCATCACATTAGTATTTGGATGGTCTCATGGCGTTAACCACGGCACCTTCGCTTCAGAATGTCCCGTTTTGTGACCAGAGGTGACGGGAAAGTAAAGTCGCGTTTAAGCTGGATGTTACCCAATCTGTAAATCTGTGAGTTTATCTTTATTCACATCCGCGCGCTGGTGTGTCCCATGACAACCATTAGTAGAAATCTGTGTTTCAGTTAGAGAGAGACGAATCTTCAAATATTTTCTGTAATTTCACAGCCTGTGTTTCACTCCAGGTTTGAGATGCATATGCGTAAAAACGCAATTCTGAAAAACAATACAGCTCTTTTTCATCGAGGAGCTGTCTTCTCACACTTTCTTCTTTTACTTTTTCATGACTGGCTGTGTTGCAAGTTGGAGGTACAAAAGCGCTCATGAACTCAAAAATCCCGAAATCTGACTGGAAATATTCCCAGTGCGAGTTTCAGGTCCCCAGATTTTCTCTTGGCTTTGGTCCCAACAAAATCTTCAAAAAGCGGCTGATCTCAAGGACGAGAGAGGAGGAGAAAGGGTCGTGTCCGCTTCTAAGTAACTGCAGGTGTATGCTGTGCACACTGGATCCGGTCTCATCCTGTCTGTGTAGCAGCACATATTTCCGATGCTGACCCGAGAGAGGACGCGACGTGCGTCACAGCAGCGCGCTGCAGAAACAGGTAAAATCCAGGTAGATTCAGGGGGGAAATAGAAAGAATTGTAATAATCTACTTTCCCTCTTCTTAGAATACGTTGAACATTTTCCAGTATATGAAAATATTCGACACCAAATTACCTTTGTAAAAAGATTTGTTCTAAACTCACTAATTTTCGTAACATATATAAAACTGTGTGAAATACACAAATATATATACATATAATTATATATAATTATATATAATTATATATAATTATATATAATTATAGGATACTGAGCATGTTTTTTCAGTTTTAAAGCCAGCAGCTTAAAGCTTAAAAGTCACCAGTAATCTTTGGTCAAAACATGTGAACAGATCTGAACTGTGAAGGTGTTTTACCCTAAATTATGTTAATATTTTGTGTTAGTTAACAGCATAGACTCTCCGTTTTATCACCCACTGGTCTCTTGACTTTTCTGGACTTGGAAGCCATATTTAAATTGGGTGGAAAGCTAATTAATTAGCTAACATAGGCTTTGCTAGCAGACTGCATCTGTGCAGCTGAAGCTGAAGTGAAGTCTAACAGATGTTTACAGCTGCCTTAGTCAGATTCCATCTGTCACTTAAAGCAATCAGGCCCCTACTAAAGCTAAACTTTAGCTCTTAATACAAATTTCTTTGTTAAATGTAGAAAAAAGTGTACAGTTGTTAATAAGGGATAACTTGGCTATGAGACAACTAAAAACAAAAAGAAGAGTGTCAGTTTTGTTTCTTATGGCAACAAAGAGTACTGATTTTGATCCAAACATCATCCATTGTCTGATGAAATAACTGCATTTTTTATGCCTAGACTGTAACAAAAAATCTTTAACAGCTTAAATTGAATTAATTTATGTCTGTATCAAATCTAATTCCCTTAGTTTGCTCTTCATATTCGCTCTTCAAGGGACAAAGCACCAACATTAGAGCTGAACTTGTTCGTCTTATGTGATCTTGTGTCCAAGGAATATTTATGGAGCTACAATTTCACAAAAACTGACAGATGTTTAGTTTATGTTGCAGAAAATGTTTGTTTTCTAATCTGAAAGTGATTTTAATGTCCATAAGACTTTCACACCTTTTTTGTGTTTAAACAGGCAACATAATTATAAAATGTGACTTACCATAGAGAAAAATTAAAATTTGTTGACTGAAGAGTTTTTTGTTTTTATTTTTAAAATGACCCAACAGGATTAAAATTCCTCCAAAATAGATATAGATAAACAATTCCATACTTTCTGACTTTTCTAAAGATATATCAAAAAGATATTTGTATTCAGTCAGCAAGGAAGCAACAAAGCTCAGATTTGGAATATGTCTTTGTTCCAAATAAATATAAGTTTTTGTTTCTTCTGGGTTACTCTTTGTTCGCAGTCTGCCACGGTCTTTTTTTTCCCATCCTACACTTGGAGCGGCACCAAGAAGAGACAAGTTTAAGGGCTTTATAGAGAGAAAAGATTTTATTGCGTGAATTATTTAGAGGATAAAGCAGGCTGAGATTCCACTGTATTGTACAGACACGAGCGTGTAATATTAATGGAGTTGAGATGTTAGAGGTTATTTTTCATCTTTTCTCCTGCTCCTGCGGTCTTGCAGTGCTTCTTTCTTTCAGCATGCAGCCGCTCCCTGAGGAAGCCTCTGCTCCGAGCAGCAAAAAGTGAAGATTTTAGGGTCAAAGCTGGAACAGTGACAGCACAGTGACAAACTGTGTCTTTTATTAGGCTGTTTCAGGCCAGAGAACAGATGTTGAGTTTAAAGTTGTAAATTGCTTATAGACTTTGATACACCAAAATAGGCTCCGATCATGCTCGTATGCTTCTTAAAACCATGCTTCTAACTCATTAGTGGGGGGTGTTGTTTGTTTTTTTAAGGAATATTGCAAAACATTGTTATTATTGTTTGTCATAGAGCTAACATTTCGGTGTATAAACTAATTCAAGGCCTCATTTAGTGTTCTTGCCTCGCTGCTGAGAGATAACAGTCTAGTTTTACTTACATGTTCCACGTTAGACAGACGGGGTGATGTTGGCATAAGGTGCAGGTTTGTGCCCCACTGATACCTTTATGTTTTGGAATTTGTAGATTTTGTTAATTTAGTTTTTACTGTCTATGACATTTGGTTTAATTAGGTTTAAGCACTAAAACCTATAGTTGGGTTCAGGAAAATGGTTATTCTTAGAGCTAAACCACACTTCTTACTTACAGTAACACTGCTTGCTACACATCAGTTGGCAGTGACAGATCTCTCTAACTAATGACCCAGTGTGTAAATGGAACTCACCAGAGGCACTAAGGTACTAATACGACACAGATGGAGAGTCCTCATATTTGTTTCTCACAGCTGGAGCCCTCAGTTGTATCTCACTGAGTTGACTTAATTGTCAAGCGCTGACATAAAAAAGGCAGCTTCAGATTTTGTTATGTTAACCACAAAACTGATAAGAAAAATATTTTACAGTCTACAGCTGAGCAAACTCAGATTCATTGTGTAGAGAGTGGACGGGGCATTGCTGACTTCAACTGAGGATATAGTCGGGTGGTGGAAAGAACACTGAGGATCTCCTGACTCCCACTGACACTGCAGTGGAGTCCGGTGATGAGGGGGATGACACACCCACCACTGGAGGTCAGGTTATTCATAAAGCTCAACTCCACAGCAGATGAGATTCACCTTAAATTTGATGTTTCTACAGGAACATTACAGGATGAGGAAAAAGATTTTTGATGAAGTTCCAAAATTGTATCTACTTACAACATAAGGAAACTTTAAAGTGGTCCGAATTTGTTTGTTTGTTGGTGCCACTGGGGTCACAGCTGAGTTAGTTGCTTCCATTTTGACTACAT
The DNA here is from genome assembly GCF_057382275.1 of Copadichromis virginalis. Classification (NCBI taxonomy): domain Eukaryota; kingdom Metazoa; phylum Chordata; class Actinopteri; order Cichliformes; family Cichlidae; genus Copadichromis; species Copadichromis virginalis. The sequence continues at coordinate 35,828,696 of NC_140629.1, forward strand.
TAAACTGTGAACATGACACTATTTAAACCTCAGTGAAAGGACGGACACATGACTCCACACTCAAACGCTGCCTCTCTCCATCCTCCTCCTCTCACTGGCCGTTTAATGGCATCGCTCAATAAGACAAACAGGCTTTCGGTGTAAGTCGTCCACTTTGATGTGGAGATCCACATTGATCTCCACTTCGGGGCGACGGATCAGCTTACAGCAGGTGCACCTGCCAAGGTCAGGTAACAGACACTGAAGCACTGACGAGGCGAAGTCCAGGACAGATGAGGAATTCAGTGGGTCACACAGTAACGTCAGAATAACCAGCAACTGAAAATTTGTTTCCATTATCAAAATTAAAGGTGTGGATTTCTCAGCCTGGAAACTGAAACTTGAAAAGCCAGTCTGCAATTTATATACATGTACACAGTATGTCCAGCTCAATCTCATTTATATGGCAATAATCTAGCAATAGCAAAAACCTATAATGTTAGAGAGAAAACCCTAAAAATCAGATTCCTTTTAACAGGAGAGACCTCTGTAAGAACCAGGCTCGGGGAAGGACAGGGGCAGGTTTGGCAATAAAGGGAAAGAGAAGAGAAAAAGGAGCATAAAGAGACCAAAGACAAAACAAAAACTAGAGGAAAGAAAACCAAAAAATTTATGACACACATGTAAATATATGAAAAGAGGGGAATAGAGGAAAAGTGCTCAGTGCTTCATGGGAACTTCCCTGGCAGTCTCAAGCTATTTATGCACCCATATGGGATAGTTCAGGAAGAACCAGGCTAACTGTAAGCTACACAAGAAAGGAAATTCTGACCCCAAACTGGAAGCCGGTTCACAGGAGAGGAGTCTGATAACTGAAGTCTCTGCCTCTCTTTCTAATTTTAGAAACTCTAGGCACCACATGTAAGCCTGCAGTCTCGGACCAAAATGTCCTTTTGGAATAGTATGATGTGGTGAGTACAGGGCTTAAACATTCAGGACTTTCTATGTGCAAAGAAGGATTTGAAATTATTTTCTTCATTTAACAGGGACACAAAGAAGAGAATTTGCTCCTTTATAAAGCTGATAACAACAACAAGTAGTTAATAAGCGGATAAAAAAGTATCACCAGTTCAAGTGCCTCTGTTAAGAAAATGTAAGGTGCAATTGTTAAATGATGACCTAAACTGTGAAAAACTGAGTATCACACAGTACGTGTATTAATCAACTGTACAGGGATGAAGTGTGTTGTGTTTTTCTTTTTTTTTTTTAAAAGAGCAAACAAACAGTAACAGTTTTTTCATAATTAAAATGATAACAGAGCCCTGTTGAAGTTTGAAAATGGGCTAAAATAAAGTTATCTGTGTCTGTGGTTTTCTTCGTACTCTTCATAGTCTAAGCAGGCGAGTATCTGTCCTCCAGGACATGTTCCACTCCAGTTCAGGCACTGCAGAATATTTGATGTGACACAGCGTCATGATACCCACCAGATGCCTTCAGTCCTCTGTATCTCTCACATTCTGCTTCGCTCTGACTGATCTGAGCTCTTGTTTTTTCAGTCGGAGCGTCATCCAGAACATGGCTCCTGACTTAGCGAGCCAAGGGCTGACAGGATGTTTCCATCTCCCTCTGGATCTCCACACAAAATCTGTTTACAGCTGACGCATCAGCACAACAAGCTGCAAGATCAGAGCCTGAAACACGCATCAGTTCTTTCTGTGGAAGATTTAAGTCTTACTCCTTATTATATACAAATATAATTTTCTTTTACTTCAATTGCTGTTCTACATACTGTTCTCTCATCACAAACATAATTTGCTCTTGAAACAGCAATTAAATCCCAGACTTAAGCCTGAAATTACCCCCAAATTCTTAGTGAGTTCTCCATACTTCAATGTACAGCCTTTGCTAACTTGCTTAGGGTTTTCTGGCAAAATCAGACTTATTTTTAATATGTTTGCTTGGATTGTAGTGTAAGAAACTGATGTGCTGTTCTTGAACTCGCTTCTACTTTTGTTTAAGTTTTTTGCATTTTTTTGCAACAACTGCACAGCGATATATAAATCAATACAAATAATTTACACTCAAAATCAACACTTGCACCTTTTTTGACAGTCAAATGTTTCTTTTTTGGGGCTGATACCACTCATGATGAGTTGGTTGCTTAAGGCTCTTTCTGCTAAATCCTATAAAGTCCGTTGTTCATCTGATGTGACATTTTCACTTGCCACATAAATTCTGAAAAAAGCCTTTATTTCTTAAGATTAAACTCAAAATTTCAGTCAGTTTATTCAACAAGTCCAACAAACGCAACCACGTTTGTCTCTTAGCTGTGCAGAAGGATCAGCGTACAGCATGCAAGCCGTTTTCTTTCCAAATAACTGTTTCACATTCGCTTCAATCAAACACCACAACAGACAGTAGAAACAAATAGATATAGATAGAGTGTTGAGACTCCTCAGTGCATTAGATTGGCATAACACAGACATCTTTGTGGCCGTCATCAGCCGGGACAGATCCTCATTAAAACGGCTTTTTAGCAGAGATGACTCTTCTCTCTTCTGGCATTCAGTTACAGTTAAATCTGCTCTGACAAACTGGCCTGCAGGTTTAGATTGTGTCAGCAGTGCCCTCCGTCCCAGCAAATCACGGTGGTTAAAGTCATGTTGGATTCCTCAGAAAAAGTATTGCATTCAGCTCTGAGAAAACATGGAAAAATATCTTTTAAATGGAAAATGTAGCTTAGTGAGTTCCCGGTTAGGTTATGCAAGCATTGCACCTACAGCACGTCATTATAAATCTGCACTCCTTTTTTTTTAAAGAGGCATATAATAGATTTAATAGAAGCAAAATCACTCGTAATAGTCTAACACTTTAGACACAACCACCAAATAAGGGCAAACAAGCCTGCTTCCCACTTTAAAAAAAACATTAAAT